>NC_050598.1:33921551-33928989 GCF_013368585.1 Megalops cyprinoides | reverse complement strand
CCCCTACGGACGCCACCGGGCGTCACAGCGGGTTCGCCAGGGTGCCGGCGGTGGAAGTCCCGGATCAGAGCCGGATCCAGGATGTCCCTGGCGGGAACCCAGCTCCTCTCCTCGGGACCGTAACCCTCCCAGTCCACCAGGTATTGCAGGCCGCGCCCCTGACGCCGAACTTTCAGCAGGCGGCGCACAGTGTGAGCTACCGCTCCGTCGATCAGGCGGGGCGGCGGAGGAGCCCGGGGAGCTGGGCAGAGACGGCTGCGGACGACGGGCTTGATCTTGGAGACGTGAAAGGTGGGGTGGACACGGCGAAGAGAGAGCGGGAGCTTCAGCCGGACCGCCGTGGGGCTGATCACTTTCACGATGGGAAAGGGGCCGATGAAGCGGGGAGCCAGCTTGCGGGAGTCCACCTTGAGGGGAAGGTCCCGGGTGGAGAGCCACACTCGCTGACCCTGGCGATAGCGGGGTGCCTTGGAGCGGTGGCGGTCAGCAAACCGCTTCGCCCGAGCCGAGGAGCGGAGCAGTGCGGTGCGCGCGCGTCTCCAGGTGCGGTGGCAGCGCCGCACAAACGCCGTTGCCGAGGGGACACCCACCTCCTCCTCCTGGGCCGGGAATAGGGGAGGTTGGTAGCCCACACAGCACTGGAAGGGCGATAGCCCCGTGGAAGCAGAGGGAAGGGAGTTAACAGCATATTCGACCCAGGGGAGGTGCTGGCTCCACGCCAACGGCTCCCGGGATGTCAGGCATCGTAGCACCGTCTCCAGCTGCTGGTTGGCCCGCTCGGTCTGGCCGTTGGACTGGGGGTGAAAACCAGAGGACAGACTGACGGTGGCCCCCAGTAACCTGCAAAACGCCCTCCAAAAGTTAGATGTGAATTGGGGTCCTCGGTCGGACACCACGTCGGAGGGTAGACCGTGCAGCCGGAATACCTGGCTGATGAGTAGCTGAGCGGTCTCCCTGGCGGAGGGCAGTTTGGGTAAGGGGATAAAGTGCACGGCTTTGGAAAACCGGTCCACAATGGTGAGGATGGCGGTGTTACCGTCGGAAGGGGGCAGGCCGGTAACGAAGTCCAGGGCGATGTGAGACCAGGGCCGTCTGGGAACAGGCAGGGGTTGCAGCAGACCGGCGGGAGGTCGGGTGGAGGTCTTGCTCTGGGCGCAGACCGAGCAGGCGGCGGTGAAGCTCCGGATATCCTCCGTCATGCTGGGCCACCAAAACCGCTGGCCAATGAACGCCGCCGTGCGCCGGGCTCCAGGGTGGCCAGCGAGCCTGGATGAATGCCCCCACTGCAGGACCTGAGAACGGACAGACTGGGGAACAAAGAGGCGGTTAGGGGGACAAGAGCTAGGACCTGGTTCGTTCTGGATGCCGGTGCGGACGGCGGTCTCGACGTCCCAAAGCGCCGCGGCGACAACGCATCTTGCTGGCAGGACGGTGCTGGGCTCCTGTGAGTCTTCGGCCGGGGCGTGCTGGCGTGAGAGGGCATCAGGCTTACCGTTCTTAGAGCCCGGACGGTAGGACAGGGTAAAATCAAAGCGGGAAAAGAACAGGGACCAGCGGGCTTGTCGGGGATTCAAACGCTTGGCCGATCTGACGTACTCAAGGTTCTTGTGGTCGGTCCATACCAGGAACGGAACACTCGCCCCCTCCAGCCAGTGCCTCCACTCCTCGAGCGCCAGTTTGATGGCCAGTAGCTCCCGATCGCCGATGTCGTAGTTGCGTTCGGTGGGAGTGAGGCGGTGGGAGAAATAGGCGCAGGGGTGGAGCTTGTTATCGGCAGGCAAACGCTGGGACAGGACAGCCCCCACTCCCACATCCGAAGCATCTACCTCCACCACGTACTGGCGAGCAGGGTCGGGTTGGGTCAGGACAGGCGCTGAGGTGAACCGAGCTTTCAAGTCGCGGAACGCCTCCTCGGCAATCGGAGACCAGGTGAACGCTCGGTTAATGGATGTAAGGGCGGTGAGGGGAGCCGCTACCGTACCGTAATTCCGGATGAAGCGGCGGTAGAAATTAGCGAACCCAAGGAATCGCTGCAGTTCTCTGCGGGAGGTGGGGCGAGGCCACTCCTCGACAGCGCGAACCTTCTGCCGGTCCATACGGATACTTCCTGCCGTGATAACGAAGCCCAGGAAGGAAGTGGTGCTCTGATGAAAAGCGCACTTCTCCGCTTTTACGTAGAGGTGGTTTTCAAGCAGACGCTGGAGGACGCGGCGGACATGTTGTACGTGCTCAGGCAGGGAGTGGGAGTAAATTAGGATGTCATCCAAGTAGACGAACACAAACCGGTTCAGCATGTCTCGGAGGACGTCGTTGACTAGGGACTGGAACACGGCTGGTGAATTCGTCAAACCAAACGGCATGACCAAGTATTCATAGTGGCCAGACGGGGTGTTGAATGCCGTCTTCCACTCGTCCCCCTCTCGAATCCTGACCAGGTGGTAGGCGTTGCGGAGGTCGAGTCTTGTGAAGATGGTGGCGCCCTGTAGCGACTCAAAGGCGGATGACAGAAGCGGCAGGGGGTAGCGGTTTTTTACCGTGATGGCGTTGAGGCCCCGATAATCAATGCAGGGACGGAGGGAGCCGTCCTTCTTCCCCACGAAGAAGAATCCGGCTCCTGCAGGCGAGGAAGAGGGGCGAATGAGGCCAGCCGCAAGGGACTCTTGGATGTATTTATTCATGGCCTCCGTCTCTGGTGGAGACAAGGAAAACAGGCGCCCCCTGGGGGGGGACGAGCCGGGCAGCAGGTCGATAGCACAATCATACGGGCGATGAGGAGGCAACGAGGTGGCGCGGGACTTACTAAAGACCAGCTTCAGGTCCATGTACTCTGGCGGCAGTGCCGACAGGTCCGGGAAATCCTCGGGCGCTGACGCAACCGGCGATACAGGGGCCACGGCGTTCCGAAGGCAGTGGGAGTGGCAAAAAGGGCTCCAGCCCAGGATCCGGTTGCCCTCCCAATCGATGTGGGGGTTGTGTCGGGCTAGCCAGGGGTGACCCAGGACCACGGCAGCTTGCGGGGAACTGATGACGTTAAGCACGATCTCCTCGCGGTGATTGCCCGAGACGAGGAAGTTCACCGGGGGAGTGGCGTGAGTTACGCGGACCAGAGGGGCCCCGGTGATCGCGTGGGCCTCCAACGGCGAGTGCAGTGGGATGCGGGGCAGGTGTAGCCGGGCTGCCAGGTCGGCGTCAATAAAACTGCCATCGGCCCCCGAGTCGATCAAGACGGAGACAGCGTGGCTCTGACCTCCGACAAGCAGGGTGGCTGAAAGCAAAGGACGGGTCTGAGGGACATGGCGTAAAGGGGTGACGCTCACTTGGAATCCCCTCGCTACGGGTGAGCGTTGGCCCTTAGCCGGGCAGGTCGCCACGAAATGGCCAGGCTGCCCACAGTACAGGCAGGACTGGGTGCTGATCCTCCGCTGACGCTCCGCGGGGGACAGGCGGGCGCGGTTGACGGAAGGTGTCGAACTGTGCCTCCGCATTCCACCTGCTGGTGGCGGCCAGGGTGCGAAAGTCAATGGCGTAATCGGACACTGACCGGCCCCCCTGGCGGATCAGCAGCATCTCCCTCGCTGCCTCGCGGCCCTGCCGGGAGCGGTCGAACACCCTCCTCATCTCCTCAGCAAAGGCTGCGTAGGACTGACAGAAGGGAGCGCCGGTGTCCCAGACTGCAGTACCCCACTCCCTAGCGCGGCCTGTCAGCAGGGTGATGATGTAGGCGATCCTCACCCAGTCTGTGGGGAACGTGGAGGGTTGCAGTTCGAACCCCAGGGAACACTGAGAGAGAAATGAGTGGCAGGTACCAGGATCCCCCGCATATGACTCGGGGGGTGGCAGCCAGGGCTCCCGACAGGGAGACGTGGGCGGAACCGGCGAAGAGGCAGCAGCGGGCGGAAAAGGGTGATCTTCCTGACTCAGCTGCAACTGCTGCAACTGAGCAGTGACCCCGACGAGGCTGGCGGCGAAGCCGTTGAGGGACCGGCTAATGGAGTCCAACTGGCTCTGGTGCCCCCCCAACAGAGCGCCTTGAAGCTCCAGGGCTGCCCTCAGCTGTGGGAGGTCCGCTGTGTCCATGCTGGCTAGTTCGTTCTGTTAGCGCCGGTGGTCGGGACACAAACGCGGACCGCAGGATGTTCTGGTTGCAGGCGAGAATAGAAAGGGACAGGCAGTTCGTAAATCCAGGGACAGGCAGGGTTAGAAGCACAGAGAAGCAATCCGGGGGCAAATCCAAAATCGGGAGTCAGGGAGAACAGGGTCAGGAATCAGGCAGGTGAGAGGCAGTGATCAGATCCAAAACGGCAGGCAGGAATCGAGGTCAGGAAACAGGCAGGATCAGAAATGTAACAAATAACTCTCAAGTAAATGAAGCGCGGGGACGAGACAGGTGAAACACACTGAAACGAACTAGCAACAAGACAGAGACACGCAGGGAAGATATAGGGCTGGGGTAACGAGGAGATGGGAAGCAGGTGAGCAGGCAGGCAGGTGCAGGCAATCAGGTGGGCGGAGACAGGGCGGAGAGCGGGGCAGGGCTAGAACACAAGGAAAACAAAGGCACGTGGACAAGGAAAACAAAAACACTGCGGCTTAAGGGGGCGGAGCCCTGACAGCGGATGAGCTGACAGAGGTGCAGAAAATGCACGCGTGCCAAGTAGTGTGAAGTAGATCTGCTGCTTGCATGACACACAGAGGACTCAAAACGTACCTGCGTTGCGTTTTTGATCAACGATATCATATTATTGTCCAAGGCTTTACTGCATGATCGGAATGACAGATTATCCGGGGCTATTTTTTTTATTCTTATTTCTGATAAAAAAAAAATTGAGATCAGGGGCTATTCATGAAACTTTCGAGGCTGTAGCCTCGGATGCCCAGGCCTAACGACGCCACTGACTGTTAGAATACCTCAGGAATAACACACAGGTTTGCCGCTGAGGTGTGTTTAAGGCCTACTGCAAACCAGGCCAACGTTGCCGTTTGATTCGTCTGTCCTCTCTCTCTCTCTCAGCCTCAGTGCCTTGTGTCTTTGTAGAGAGGACCACTTTTCACCCCCCTCAGACGCCTGTGTGGATTTGGGGGATTTGTGTGGGCTCAGGTGATCAGGGGAATGCATTTACAAACCGGCTCCTCTTATCTGCTTGCTGTGAAGCCGACTAGTTTGTATCGCCCACTCACAGTATGCAGAAATGTGTGTGTATCTCACCCTCCTGCGAAGGCTAAATGCCAAACTGCCTCTCTTACCCCTTCACACCTTCACACAAGTGTTCCTCAGTGCTGTTGAAAGGGTTAAAAGAATGCATTCATGAGTGCATGTTTGTCAGGTGTTTGAAAATTTGAAAGCTAGTCCTGTTAGGGACTGACTATCAGATGATTCTTTTTCTTTCCTCAAACTATTCCCTGAACTGCAAGTTCTTCTGTCCATATTGTTTGAAAATAAGTCCCTGGGTCAGAACAAAAGATTTTATACTGTAGTGTCCCCCTTCTTATAAGAAGTGTTTAAGGGCTCGATTGGGCGTCTTGCTCGATTGCTCTAGCTTGGACGAGTTTCTGCTGTGTTTGTGGAGTGGTCTCTGTGCTATTACATTCAATAGGATAAAAATAAAAATTGGTGCTATTTACCTAGCTGTTAAATAAGGTAGGTCTGATCTGCTCTTAAAGTTGAATCTTTTGTTGCCATTTGGGGACAGAGAGGGAATTTTCCACTTTTTTTCCTCCGTCGCAGCTAATTCGCCTCTATCCGAGGAGGGGTTTTTTGTGATTTTTCGCCCTCTCAGGAGCAAATCTTTAAATAATTAAGCAGCACACTTTAGCTAGCTATTCGGGTAGTTTAGCTAACTAGCAACTTTTTTTTACCTTTTTCTACTATTTTTCAGCGTCAGATTTTAGGATATTCTGATTCTGTGTGTGTTAGCGCGTCTGCTGAACTGTAAACGTAGTTTTATTGTATTAGGCTAAGTGGCATTTCTTGCGCTTGATTTCTGACTTTGACTGTTCTGAGCCACCTCGGTGCTTTTAGCACTTTTTAGCTGGTAATTCTGTCTCGGCAGTAAATCCTTATTTAGGGAAAGCGTTTCAGTTAGGGGAAAAAATGTGGCCAAAACTGTGCGAGAGTTGCCGGATGATCGGATTTCTGGAGGGAGACCTCCAGGATGAGTTCATCTGCGACCGTTGCCGACTTGTTGAGCACTTGGAGAACAAGATTCTTGATCTTGAGGCCCAAGTAGCTGGACTCCACAGTAATCCTGAATTGATGTTGTTTGTTTCCCGGCTTCGGCCACTGTGCTGTCTCAGGTTGCAGCTCTGCCCTGAAGCACTGCCCAGGTGCCTGGATTTCAGGGACATCCTGCATTCTGCCACAGACATCCCCAGAATTTATCAGTGTAGCTTTTGTACGTTTGTATTGTGAACCTCTTCTTTATGTACAATGCCCTGGTGAAATCAACTTTGTGCCTTTAGGAACGGACCATAAGCATGGACCACGTGTGTGTCGCTCTTCCCAGCTTGCACAGGGTAGAGGGCAGCAGATGGAAGACTTGGTATTGACATTGCAATACAGTGTCTTTCATTCTCTTTTTGTTCTGGAAATTATCATCCATTATAATAGGATGTGAAATGTAAGGTTACCAAAAGCACTTTTTCTCAGTGGAGGGTAAACTCCATGTCATATTTGCAATGTGAACTGTAACTGTGCAAGGGTGATCCATCAAACCAACCGTTGTATTTGCAAGAAACTTCCTTTTTCAAATAAGATGTGTCAAAATCTAACCCCAACCCCAACCCCAACCCACACCCCAACCCTACAACCAACCCTAACCCCAACCTTAACCCCAACCCTAACCCCAACCCCAACCCTAACCCTAACCCCAACCCTAACCCCAACCCCAACCCCAACCCCAACCCCAACCCTAACCCCAACCCTAACCCCAACCCCAACCCCAACCCCAACCCTAACCCCTTGGGACCCTGAGTCTGACCATGACCCTTCCCTACTCCAAACGGGTCCTAGGGGGCTTTTTATGACACACCCCAGGGGACCCAAATCTCCCCCTGCCTTCACCTGGAGATATCATTTCGGCTGTGACCTGTTCCCCAATTCAGACTATCACAATATCTCTCACTTATACATTGCATGACAGATGGGTTTTGGGAGCTGTACGCTGGGAAACGTATGGAACAAGGGGATAAAGAGATCGGGTGTGCCAGTGCAAATTTTGGCCTGTACAGCCTGGATTATCCACCTTTAGAGGGGAGTCTGGGAAGGTACGAATGGCTGGAAGTTTAGATTATTTTCCCACAACCTAACCCTAACCCTAACCCTAACCCTAACTGGGGCCCTGACTATCATGGCCCCAACCCTAAGGCCAACCCTAACCCTAACCCTAATTGGGGCCCTAACCCTAATCGAGGCCTGAACCCTAGCTCTGACCCCAACCCC
>NC_050598.1:33879051-33916551 GCF_013368585.1 Megalops cyprinoides | reverse complement strand
TGCAACCAGTGTCTGTCTGATATAATTCGACTAATTTTGATTTTGGTTTTGGTTTTGGTTTTGGTTTCTAACCCTAACCCTAACCCTAACCCTAACCCTAACCCAACTAATCAGGTTCTACAGAATCTGAATGGACATTTCGGATGTAAACCAAGCTACTCAGATTCTGTTTAAGGGCTTACAGCCTAGAGGGTACTCCAGGAGCTTCTTCCGTTCTGTTCGAGTGGAAGTAAGGAAAATGTTGGAAACGGGAGGTGAAACGGACCTGGGCCCGTCCGAGAACCAGATCATTCCATTTATCACAACATACTCCAATACGTCTGTAAAATTCAATTCAATAGTGAAGACCAATTTTCAAAAATTGCAAGAAACTTTTCCTCCAGTACGCCCATTCAGAGTGATTGCAGCGTACAGGAGGAATAAGAATCTCAGAGATCTGTTGATACACTCTGCACTTAAAACTACTAATCC
Source organism: Megalops cyprinoides (assembly GCF_013368585.1). Taxonomy (NCBI): domain Eukaryota; kingdom Metazoa; phylum Chordata; class Actinopteri; order Elopiformes; family Megalopidae; genus Megalops; species Megalops cyprinoides. The sequence continues at coordinate 33,916,080 of NC_050598.1, read as the reverse complement.
GACGATCTCACAGTTTATTACATTGAAATACATTCAGGGTACAAATAACACAGGGTTCCCCATTTGGCAGAGATTCCATTCATCCACTACGAATGGAGTCTACATAATAAATTGCAGTCAGTGTCAATTGAAATATGTAGGAGAAACAAAAAACAGTTTTGGGGAAAGGTTACAGCAACATCTGTATCAAATCAGAAAGAATACGGTACAGACCCACTTGTACACACATTTTCGTTTACATCTAGTACAAGCACTTAGCATGGCGGGGTTGGAGTCAGGAATACAGTGGACAACCAAACAATGTAAATGGAGGGAAAGGTGGTGGATCCAGAAACTTAACACCTTTTTTCCAACGGGGCTCAATTCCAGGGGGTGATGCACAGGACCTGGGAATCTCCAATAGTGTCTTATGAGGAGACACTTTCAGAAAATCATATGCACTTAATGGAAACACAATATACTGCTGTGGTGATGTCAGTTTATAATATGTGTACTTTGAATGACAAGCTGGGATCTTAGAGGGGCGGAAGGGGGTTCTTCTAAAACACTACTTGGCTTCATGATGTATTAATTTGGGGCAAGATCAAGAGGAATAATATTACACAGATATAAAGACTGTTATGAGTTGGCCAGTCTGTTCAGAATTCAATGACAGGAAATGCATAAGTTTCTTATGAATTGAATGAAGCATGTCAATGGGTGTGGTTTTTGCATGTTTCCCTTTCCTTGTGTGAAAAAAAGTTTTGTGTGAACAAAAAAATATTATAATGCTAAAACCAAGCCTCATGCATCCAAAATAAATAAAAATTCTTATCCAGGTATTTTTTCTGGATGCATAGGTAATATACTAACTAAACACAATGCCTCTTTTTTGTATGCACTTATATATAGTCCCTTACGGGACCTTACTCATTAACTATGCGTTCGTGCATTGAATTCTGGGAAGGTAGTTCCTCAAGCCCCATATATGCACTTAATTTCCCACCCTGATAAAGAAGCATGGACCATGGAGCCTGAGGGGTAGGATGGTTCAACACAATCAGCTCTGGTTTAAAACTTATTCCTATGTGCTTTCAAGTTTAGCACTAAGGAATGAGAATTGAAAGTATGCATTTCATATTCAAACAAAGGTAAGACATGGTCCTAAAAGTAGAAGCCCCCTTCTTTCTCTACATATTAGAACACCATACTCTATGAAGATTTCATAAATCTAACACTAACTTATAACATTTTGTATTACACCCTGCAACATGCACTTATATCAATGAATTAGATCATTAATTGGTTTAGGTTAGGGTGTACACAGAAGCTCTTAATAAAAGCTGGTATTCAAAGTCCACATAGTTGAATTTCTTGCCACACAACTTCACACTCTTCTGGGAGACCTAATATGAAATCTTTCTTTTTCCCCACCACTCCAATAACCTTGGTTTTTCTTTCTCCTCCCCATCACAGCCGGTTTCTTATATCCAACCTTGGTGGTTCTGGATCCTCACCTTGACTATGGCCGCTCTCAGTCCCATAACGGTCCCTACCCCAACCTTAACCCTCACCCAACCCAAATCCAAATCCCCGGTCAGATAGTAAGCACTACTAAACAAAGGGAACACTTCACTACCCCAAGGCTTGGACCGAGCATGGCATCCCTATATTCACCACACCAAACCACTCTGCGGTGGAAATTTTTGGAAGAAGAAATGCACTTTGGGACATCAACATTGAATAATGAGCTGTAAATTTGAATAAGGGCCTTATTGAAACTTTGAAGATTAATATCTCAGGAACAGTTAAAGATAAAAACGTACTTTTTTTTGCGTTTGAAAGTGCAATCACTCCTCTCAAAGACTGTATTGTTTTTGAACAGAGACCAAAAAAAAGCCAACTGTCACCAAGATACACGTACCAAACTAGGGCCTTAGGGGTCCCATCCAGTAGAAGTTTGTTATCCTCCCAAAGGGTTTCAGTGTCTGGGGAATACTCGGCTGGAACAGGTAGGGAAGCTATCCGTTCGATGAAGGCCCCCACCCAGGAACCTTTTTGGTCCCTGGGTGGGGGGGGTGATGGAGTAAAGGCTCTGCCCATCTCTATCTTAAGGGTTAACCTTGTAGGTGGCAGGACTCCTGCGGCTGATCTGAGGGGAAACACACCAGAGCAGGCCACGCAGAAGAGGTCTTTCCGCAGACTCTACTCGAGTGGTTGGGCAACCTTGCGGTGTTAACAAAGATCGCTTGGGTAGAGCAAAGTAAGTATCCAGCCCCCCTGAGTCCACTCGGACAGCACACAGGGAGGGTGGTCTGGGGCCTACAGACCTTAAATGGGGCCCAGTCTTCTACCGGTGGCTAGCACCACTCATGCACCGGAACATTGTGCACGACACATGGGAATTCGACCACTTGGAACCCTGAAAAAGAGATGAATTTAAAAAATTGTCAGTCAGCAAGCAAGTACTACGCTATACGAGACTACGCCCAAGCCAAAGGCGAGGGCGCAACTAGAGACGTAATCATCAGTCAGAAAAAAAAGAACTATGCTAAGCTAACCACTATGCTATGTGAGACTACGCCCAAGCTAAAAGCGAGGGTGCACCTAGAGACCTAATCATCAGTACTGTGCTAAGCTAACCGCTACGCTACGCAAGACTACATCTAAACCAAAGGCAAGGACACAACTATAGTCAGAATCCCCAGTCAGTCAGAAGGAAAGGGCTACGCTATGTGTAGGAAGATGCAGGGGCCCACTTTCCACCAACCGAAGCCAAGGGCAAGGGCAAGACTAGGGATATGTAGGGATACGTTGCTCCACAACGCATCTTTTGACACCCCCCAGCGGCCACTAACAATACAAAGGTTACTAGAGAATCCAGAGTGATGGGAGTTGTAAAGCAACACCCTGCATAGTCCCCCTTAACTGTTTTGTTACCTTTGATACACAAGTTGTTAGAGCCTTTTATTACCAATGCGGAGTTCATATTTCCCATATTACCAATGTGTCCAAGGTCTTAAAAAGCCTCTATGACCTTGATCTTTTGACCTAGAGCATCCCAATTCAGGTATGTCAAGTGTAATGAGGGCCACATGGCAACAGTGCAGTTTAATGCACTCACAGTTTTGCATTTTAGTGACAGGACCTACAATACCTTACGTTGTGTCAAACCATAATGCCATAACCATTACGTAAGTTATGGTTTGACCCTTTTTCAAAGCATTGAGGGCACTAATTCTTACTCTGTTATAAAAAATGTGCATTCCCATATGGGCTTCTGGGAAAAGTGTCCTGCCAGACTGTGGGGGAGCATGTTTCAGACCATTTGGAGTCATTTGGTACCCCCTTTGCATGACATGTTAGCTTGGTCCATACATTGGTTTTTGGTGAATAACTTTTGATAGGAAGGTGCTAGAGTGTTGGAACCAGGTTCTACCCCATATAATTTGACCATGCGGAGATAAAGGTTAGGGTTAGGGTTGGGTTAGGGTTGTGTTAGGTCCTAGATCCACTGCCTGCAGTTTGGTGTCTCTAGGACTTTCTGTTGTGAAATTAGGGTTCGGCCTGGTTATAGGATAAGGGGTAATAGCCAGTCCCTCACCGGTAATTTTTGGAATAACTCCGGAAGGGAAGGTCCTAGAGACTTGAAACCAAGTTCTACCCCCACATTCTGGGCCTGGCCGGACGCAATAGTGCCAACCAGGAGCCCGTGTGACCTTTGGCTGCGGAGATAAAGCATTTTGGCCAGTTTCTCACCGGTAATTTTTGGAATATCTCCAGAAGGGAAGGTGCTAGAGACTCGAAACCAAGTTCTACCGCCCCATTTGATTGGGAATCAATTGGTACCAGTTTCGTGTTTGTACGACCTTCCTAAGCGGGTGCTCCCATAGAACCCCCATTATAAAAAATGTGAAAATTTGCCTAAGTCCCAAGTTTGCTCGTTCCGCTCTTGAACGCCGCGTCTTTGTATTCATATTTGTGTCTCTAGTCTTTTTTTATTGCACATAAATGCAACGCACTGTTAACCTACAACAAACAGACACTGTTGGACATCGCCAGGCTGCAGCAGGATTCTGTATTTATCGGTTTTATTCCTCCGGACCTGCATTGCATTGTTCGCTCCACACGAGACCACCACCAACCCCAAGACATCTTACCGGCACCGTACTCAGGTGAAGTTGGCGACCCGAAGAGATCCCCGCGAAGGCAGAGACGCAAGAGGGGCAAGAGGGGGGGACTACATGCCAGGCTTAAAGCTTGTGCTAGCCGACCACCGCTACCCAGCCTCCTGCTAGCTAACGTGCGATCGCTGGAGAACAAACTAGACGAACTGAGAGCCAGGATCACAACACAACGGGAAATCGGAGACTGCTGCGCTCTAATTTTCACGGAGACCTGGCTGTCAGCCAAAGTACCAGAATCCGCCGTGCAGCTACAGACGCATTCTGTTCACCGAGGAGACCGTACTGACCCCTGTGGTAAGGCTAAAGGAGGTGGCATGTGTGTATACATAAACAACTTGTGGTGTGGAGATGTACAAACTATCCACAAACACTGTTCGCCCCACGTAGAGATGCTGTTGTTGAAATGCCGACCCTACTATCTACCGAGGGAATTCAGTGCTGTGTTTTTGGCCGCCGTTTACATCCCTCCGCGAGCGAACTCATCAGCAGCAATCGGTAAACTCCAAGACGCTATCAGCGCGCTGGAAACAGCTCACCCTGATGCTGTTTTCATTGTCACAGGAGACTTAAACCACTGCAATCTACGGACTGTGCTTCCAAAATATTTCCAACACATAAAGATTCCCACACGAGATCAGAACACGTTGGATCATGTTTACAGCAACATTCGTGAGGCATACAAAGCTGCCCCCCGCCCCCACTCTCAGACCACATCTCCCTGTTCTTGTACCCGGCTTACAGGCAAAGACTCAAACTAACGAACCCAGCAGTTAAACAGGTTAAATGCTGGTCTCCAGAGACTGAGAGTATCTTACAGGACTGTTTTGCACAGACAGACTGGGATGTGTTTACAGCTGCAGCCACACTGGAGGATTCTTCTATTGACATAAATGAGTATGCTGAGTATGTGACTGGGTACATCAGCACCTGTGTTGACCACATTGTACCCACCATACAAATCAAGAAGTTTCCAAACCAGAAGCCTTGGATTAACAGTCAGGTACGCCAAATGCTGCATGCTCGATCCCTCACATTCAGATCAGGTGACGAGGAGGAGTACAAGGCAGCAAAGTACAGACTGAGGAAAACCATCAGGGAGGCTAAAAAGCAGTACAGAGAAAGGATGGACGGCTTCTACTCTACTGCTGATGTTGGACGGATGTGGCAAGGCCTGCAGCACATCACAGACTACAAAGGCACCACCAAAGAGATCACCAACTCCCCCCCCCCCCACCCTGCCGGAACAACTAAACCAATTTTACGCACGCTTTGAGATCTCCAGCAGCAATACTCAGAAGAGGTGCTCCAACACCCAGACCATGCAACTCCCCCTCCACTGTCTCAGCAGCTGATGTACACAGAGTCCTGAGAAGAATAAACCCCCGCAAGGCAGCAGACCCAGATAACATACCTGGGAGGGCTCTCAAAGCATGTGCCGCAGAGCTGGCTGATGTTCTGGCCTCCATATTCAACCTGTCCCTCTCACAAGCCACCGTCCCCACGTGTTTCAAAACCACCACCATCATCCCAGTTCCCAAGAGGAGCCCAGTGTCTTGCCTGAATGACTACAGGCCAGTTGCACTCACTCCAATCATCACGAAGTGTTTTGAGAGAATGGTTCTGGCCCACATCCAGAGCAGCATACCTGGAACACTGGACCCCCTGCAGTACGCCTACCGCTCTAACAGATCTACCTCGGGCACCATCTCTGCAGCCATTCACATAGCACTTTCCCATCTGGAAAACAAAGATGCCTATGTCAGGATGCTCTTCATTGACTACAGCTCTGCTTTTAGTACAGTCATCCCCTACAAGCTCACCAGCAAACTGCTGCACCTTGGTCTCATCCCCACACGCTGTGACTGGATGTTAGATTTCCTCACTGGCAGGCCACAGGCTGTCAGAATAGGAAATACAACATGTAGTAGCATCGTGATGAACACCGGCACCCCACAAGGATGCGTCCTCAGCCCCATGCTCTACACACTGTTTACACATGACTGTGTCGCCTCTCACAAGGACCATCCTGAAATTTGCTGACTATTGTATATTTCCCTAGGGTTGTGCCTGTTCTTAGGGTTAGGGTTAGGGTTAGGGTTTAGGGTTTAGTGCCCTCAAAGCATTGAGGGCACTAATTCTTACTCTGTTGATGCTAGAAGTTTCATTCCTTTGGTGACCAGTCAAGCACACCTCAGCTGTGCTTGGACATAGATCAGAGTCAACCAACCTCTATTTACTGTTCATTTACAGAAGCGGGCTCACTTCCTGACCTGTAGCCACCCCTTTAACAATGCATGGGGAACATGTTGCGATGGAGCTGCCTTAAGGACCATTGATGTAAGATATTTAAGTCTAGGGCTGAATGACTCCAGGGACAGGAGTGAGTCAAGAAATGACAGGACTGATCCTTCTCAGTTATCCTTCAGCCAGCAAGAGGGAGTTTAGCTGGTGACCTGTCCTCATTTCATCGGTAGAGATATCTTTTCACAAATGGTAAGTTCTGCTGTTTATTTTGATATGCGTGTGAAGCAATGGTGACTTTGTGACTTATTCAACCGAGAATCAGGAGTGTGAAAATAGGTGAAGAAATTAGTAAAGATCTTTAAAGTCAGAAGTTTGACCTATCTTCATAATGTGATTACTGCGGTATGTACAAATATGTGACTAGCATCATTACAAAGCTCAGGTTCCGCTCTTTCTTGTGATGTGTTCCATATCTATGCAATGACGAGTTCATGAGTAATTCAAACAACAGTAATGGGTGTGGAGATGGACGTAGAGCTGTATTCAGATTGTAATTATGGGCGGCAGTGTAGCATAGTGGTTAAGGAGCAGGACTCGTAACCGAAAGGTTGCCGGTTCGATCCCCACTGGGACACTGCTGCTGTACCCTTGGGCAAGGTACTTAACCCACAATTGCCTCAGTAAAAATATCCAGCTGTATAAATGGATAACATTGTAAAGAACTGTAACCTATGTAAGTCGCTTTGGATAAAAGCGTCTGCTAAATGTAAATTAAATTTGATGTAAATTCAAAATTATTTTTCTCGCCAACACTTGGTCCCATAGACAAGCAACTAGCATTGTTAGCGATGAATACTTCGTGAGCAATTCAACCAAGAAGAAGGGATGTGAATTTGGATGCAGCCTGCGTCTGTCAGGCTTTAAGAGTTAAAAGACATTTTTAGTGACAATTGCAAGTGAATAATAATTTTTAAAAGATTTTTCCAGAGACCCCCCCAAGACCCCCCAGAGACCCCCCCAAAATTTGTCAATGAAGTGTCAATGAAGGGGTCTTAGACCCCCCGCGACCCCCCCCCCCCCCCCCCCCCATATTTCGCACCCTGCAAAGAACAATCTGTCAAATCTTTCAATCACAATAATGAGAATTATTCTCTATTCTGCCCTCAGTTATGTAGGTCCTCAGTTAGTTCTACTTTTCTATTACATCTCTGCAAGAGGTGAAACTGGAGAACTCACTCTATTTGCAAAGTATGTGGTAGATGGCTTTCATCAATGCTGATGTGAAAGTTATTTACTGAAAGGTCATGGCCTAAAGGTCAAGCCTTGATCTTGGGAAACCTGACATTATGAAATCCAAAATTTGGATGTGATTACTTAGTTTTGATTCAAATTCTAGAGTTCATAAACGCATGTAATTACTGTAATGCCGTGCTGTAATGTACTGCTTTGTAATGTAATGCAAATGGCTGTCTGTACAACTATACTGTCTGTGCTACACTTTATACACTTCAACAGCCAACTTCCATGTTGAAGTAATGGTCCCTGAAGGCTTTGAAAAATCAATCTCTTCTTCTCTCCCTGTTGGCTTCTTGCTCTTCTTCCCTTCTTGGTTGAAAACATATAATAAACATGATATAACTGTTTTAAATGGTCTTTTTATTCACAGTTCACATCAATGCAAATATTTAAGTCACTCCATGAGTTTACATTGTTAAAATGGAGCAAAATGTAAAAACACAGGAAAATATTTGTCTTAGTCCAGGTGGAGGTGCACAAATAGGTAGCATTCAAAGTGGACACCACAGTGCCTTTGCATTTTTCAGAAAATGACATCCAATACTATACAAGCGAATTCTTAATTCATAATTCAGGTGAAGATGGATAGATGAATAGACATTCTTGATCAAATGTAACCTCAGGATCCTAGTTTAAGAAACACTGAATAGCTGACATATCAAAATTTGCCCAATATATTCCTTCCTAGACATTTCTGCCAGTGCTCAGGAGCTGGGAAGATTCTGCTCATGCGTTTGCCAGCAGGCCCTGCTGATAGAGGTACAGTTACAGTAGACCATTTCACAGAGCGAAAGCCACCGGTTATCACTGTAGGCTCACCCAGCATCATGCTGCCAGATCAGTTTGAAGCCCTCAGAGTGTTGCTAATGATGTGGAGTTATTTTACAGTATATTCGACACACAGAAGACATCTTTCCTCTGATATAATTTTTTAACTAAGTTTTAAACTGAAGAGCTTGTTTCTGTTACCATTCACTAGGATATCAAAAATTGTAACTTACTTTCAACTTTCAACAAGGTCTGGTCTACACTGCTAAAGAGAATTGTATGACTAGACAAGGAAAATTCTCTGAGATACAATCCAAGAATGCTGTACTTTTAATGCATTTAATTTACATTTAAAGCTTTTAATGGGAAGTCTATGTTCAAGACAGAGATGGGACAATATAAACTGTACATTTTGGACATGTTTTAACATATTTAACATTTTTCTCTCAGAGCCAATGAACTTGTCTAACTATAGGTTGAATGCAGAAGTTTGTCCATAAATGGAATGCAGTTTGAGAGCCTTGGGTGGGAGATTCCATACTGATCCGTGTCTGTTCAGACACCATCTCACCAGCAGAGGCAAATCTGCATGGTCTACAAATTACACTGCAGAACCCTCATCTCCTTCACTCCTGGTTATTCCATCCTTAAAGAAAGCATATGGTAGACAGTAGGAGAGATTTTATTCCATTCATCCTAGCTTAGCCAAGGACAGTATAAATATGGACTGTAATATGAGATTCTCCCACTACAGAACAGGCATGCAGCATCTGGGCAAACATTCCATCCAGTCATCTCTAAGTGACAGGCATCCAGCACATTCAAACATCTCTGTACAATAATACTGCCAGTTCATGTCTCTGTAAGGGTAACTGTAACCTCACGCCAAACACTAGACCTCCATATTATTATCAACATGGCAGTTTCTGTGTTCAGAGAGGATCATTTGAACATATTGTGAAATAATAAAAAATCATTCTGTGATTTAAAACAAAACACTCAAAGACTTGAAAAATGATTTCTTCAGTGTTGATTGTAAGTTATGGTTGTACTTGTTTTATACATTTTTTAAATTATTTGCTGAGAACCTCCAGGATGCATTCACAGAAATGTTTAGGGTTAGTTGGTGGTCGAGTTGCAATGCTGGACTGCGTCCTGCTTTCTCCCTCCAGGATGAGGGACTAATTCATTCATCTTTCTTCTTCTGGAAAATGAGATCTTCACCAGATTCCAGCTTCTCTTTCTCACTCCCTTTCTCTGTCCATACATCTCTCTTTCTCTTTCTCTCCTAAGATTTGTCTCTTACTTATTCACTCAGTCCGCAGCACTCTGACAGTGTCAGGGTGAGTCCTAACTGCAGAGAGAAGGACAGCAGGATTGCAGTAGCATGCTGGATATGCCCCTACACCTCCTGCGTACCAGCCTTACATAAGATGTGTGTTACCTGACATGTTTGTTACCTGTCCTGTGTGTTATCTGATGTGTGTGTTACCTCTCCTGTGTCCTACCTGACCTATGTGTTACCTGTCCTGGGTATTAGTGAAGGTGCTGCCATTCCTCTCCTGCAGCACCAGGCCCGTCTCCTCAGGTGACGTCTCTCTGCAGCCGCTGGTGTGTGCACACAAGAGTACCAGCTGTCCTGTGGGGGGCGCAGTGAGGTCAGAGGGCGGGGCCCAGCACAGCCTCTTGCAGCAGAGCAGCTGGCCGTACGCGGTGCGGAAGTCCCGGTTCAGGGCAGCGTAGAGGATGGGGTTTAGGGTGGAGTTGGCGTAGCCGAGCCACAGCACCACGGCATAGGCTGTCTGCGGCGGCTCGGGTTCCTCCCACAGCCCCATGCAGGTGAAGAAGGTGAAGTAGGGGAACCAGCAGATGATGAAGGCGCCCAGGACAGCCGCCAGTGTCACCGTGGCCTTGTGCTCCCGTGCCGCGGCTGCCGAGCAGAGCGAGGACGGCCGGCTGTTGATGCGCCGCGCCTGCTCCCGCGCGATGCGGAAGATTCGATAGTAGGTCCCACACATGACCAGCAGGGGGAGGTAGAAGGTGGCAAAGGCATCCACCAACACATAGCTGCGGTTCCACCTGAACAGGCAGGCTCTGTCGTTCTGACCGTGGTTCTGTACACTGAAGTCTGGCGTGTTCCAGCCCAGGTGGATGGGCAGAAAGGACACCATAAGTGACACCACCCAGATCAGCACCATTGCCATGGCGACACGGCCAGACGTCACCAGGGCTGGGTATCGCAGCGGGGCAGTAACGGCAAAGTAGCGGTCCACGCTGATGGCGAAGAGGTTGAGGATGGAGGCGGTGCACAGCATGACGTCCAAGCTGATGTAGATGTTGCAGAAAGTGGCCCCCAGGGGCCATTCCCCTGTCAGCTGCAGCACAGCGGACAGCGGCAGCACTAGCAGGCCCAGCAGCAGGTCTGTCACCGCCAGTGACACGATGAAGCAGTTAGTGACACAGCGGAGCTTCCTGCTGGCGCCCACTGCTAGGCACACCACCACGTTCCCGAGCACCGTCAGCATGATAATGACAGCCAGCGGCACAGCCACCAACACAGAGGACATGCTGTCAGGCCCGCGTCTGCCTCACACCCCTGCACACTCACGTCACAACGTCACACCCCATCAGAGGAATGGGACAGTCAGAGAACCTTCCATGTGTGTAAATCTGTGACCATAAAACGACAAGGCCAGTAAAGAGTGTGTCACAGCGGGAGAAGGAGAGATTTCCAAGGTGTATGATCAGATGTGTCCGGTGACTTCCTTCCTGGTAAATGGCAAGAAAATGACACTGAATGAGGAGACAATCTAACAGGTTTGGACAGCAGTGTGGTGTATTGGTAAGGAGCAGCAGTGTGATGTAGTCATAAGGTCCAAGGTCTGCTCTGAATCCTAGGTGGGGATGTTATACATCTGGGTGAGATGCTTAACCAAAATTTCTTCTGTAAATATCCACATTTGGAAACGGAAATGTTGAGCCACTCTCGATGAGCCACTCTGGATAAGCTGTGACATAAACAAGTAAAATAAATACACATGCAGACAGAAGCAGTATTGAGTATGATCCTTATAGCATAAGTTAATATTTGTAATGCATATACCTACATATATATCTACACATGTCCACTGTGATCAAACTTGAAACCCAGAAATTATACTGAAGAGAGGAAATGGTAGCATTACAACATATATCCTTTCTCATCCATTATTACATATGTCCGTTTTCATGTGTTTTTATTACTGTCTGTGATATATAGCTGTCTTAGTAATCTTTTCTTACTCAATGGAGTTTTCTAACATAAATAGTATTGGTGTAGTATTTATACATATAATAAGTATTGTAATTGTTACATTATTGACATAGATTCAGGAAGCTACAGAATACACCCCTTTGCAGAAGAAATTTTATGGATGTACATAGGAGCCTGGGCTCGTGTTTAGTGGATGCCTGGGGGTGAGGCTAATCTAAACACTTCCTTCTTCACAGCAAGTGATATATCCTGCCCACTGCACACCAGGTGCTTGCACACAGAAATGAAGCCTTCAGGGATTTTCATTAGACAGGATCCTGTACTGCTGCCCCAAACCCAAGTCTGCAGAGAATCTGTTCATCCCATACAGCAGGGGCTGCAACAGAGATTCCCAGACTGTTAGACTGAGTGTACAGACGTCTGGCGGGAGGAGGGATGCCCTCCCAGAACACTGTACACTCAGAGCAGTGCACACTCAGAGCAGTGTACACTCAGAGCAGTGTACACTCAGAGCAGTGCACACTCAGAGCAGTGTACACTCAGAGCAGTGCACACTAAGAGCAGTGTACACTCAGAGCAGTGTACACTCAGAGCAGTGCACACTCAGAGCAGTGTACACTAAGAGCAGTGTACACTAAGAGCAGTGCACACTAAGAGCTGTCTGGAGCCTGAATGTTACACGGTCATGCTTATCGGTCAGACTGAGCAATCAGTGCAGGAGTGACGTGTGAAACCCTCCATGAACTCAAGTCATCAGCACAGCAGCCGAGACAAAGAACGGAGCTGATAGGATACACAGCTGCAGGCTAACAGCTGCAGGCTGCTGCCAGTACAAACAGTTGGAAACACAGTGGGTGACTTTGTGCCAAAGGAACACACACACACACACACACTCTCACACACACACACACACACACACACACGCGCACACACACACACACACACACACACACACACTCACACACACGCATACACACACACACACACACACATACACACACACGCACACTCACACACGCACACACTCACACACTCGCACACATGCACACACACGCACACACGCACACACACACTCAAACACACACGCACACTCACACACACACACACACGCAAACACACGCGCACACACACACGCAAACACTCACACACACACACACCACACACACACACATACACTCACTCACACACACACACACACACACACACACACACACACTTTTCTGCTTTTCGGTTCAGGTTCAGGCCAGTCTTAGACTCACTTTGACAGTCCTTTTACTAAGACCATCAACAGATGGGGTCACTAGTTGAAAAACTGGGAATTTAAAGCTTTGTCCATTTGTCCAATGGGAAACCCAGCAATGCCATTTCAGAGAGCAGGCTGTTGTCAGTGAGCTTATAGAGCTGGGATGAGGCAGACCAAGCAAGGCTGGAGGGAACCTAAATGCATGGGCAGAATTTGCAATGTGGAAAAATGTGTTGCTTTGTGTGGAATTGTTAAATTTGTAGTGGTGCTTATATTTCATAATCTTTACTGTGCTGTTTTTATCTCTTATCAGAAACCATACAAGAGAAAAATCAATGGTGAACGGTTGAGAAACATTACTACATGCATGCACAGCTTATAGCTTATCTTCACTAATCGTTACATGTATTTTATCAAAGGTGTGACACAGCAATTTTGCTAACAAGTTCAGAACAGCCAGCTGTGTGATAAAATGAATACAACTTGTTATTTTCATGTGTTTCACCTGCAGGAAATATGAAGTTTGTAACTAACAGGATGTTTATGAACATATTGCCCTTTGAAACAGATGATAGACAGAACACAGTTTTATCTTCTTTGACTAGCAAACACAATATTTGCATGATTTATTTGTAATTTACACTTTTTAATTGCAATAATGCTGCAGCCCTAAAATGTTTACTTTGAATGTAGGAGATAAATGTGATTATGCTGAAGACTGGGAGGGCTGTCTGAAAGCTTTATGGCTTTTTAAACATGCTTCACTAAGGAGGTAGCAAAGATGTAGCAGGAAAGTGATGCTGCGTTCCAAACCACTACCCTCTCCCTTACACCCCCTCTCCCCCTCACCCCTCTCCCCTACACTGCCCCTTCTCCCACACACCCTCTCCCCTACACTACCCCCTCTCCCACACACCCTCTCCCCTACACCTTCTCCCCTACACTGCCCCCTCTCCCACACACCCTCTCCCCTACACTGCCCCCTCTCCCACACACCCTCTCCCCTACACTGCCCCCTCTCCCACACACCCTCTCCCCTACACTACCCCCTCTCCCACACACCCTCTCCCCTACACCCTCTCCCCTACACTGCCCCCTCTCCCACACACCCTCTCCCCTACACCTTCTCCCCTACACTGCCCCCTCTCCCACACACCCTCTCCCCTACACTGCCCCCTCTCCCACACACCCTCTCCCCTACACTGCCCCCTCTCCCACACACCCTCTCCCCTACACCTTCTCCCCTACACTGCCCCCTCTCCCACACACCCTCTCCCCTACACTGCCCCCTCTCCCACACACCCTCTCCCCTACACTGCCCCCTCTCCCACACACCCTCTCCCCTACACCCTCTCCCCTACACTGCCCCCTCTCCCACACACCCTCTCCCCTACACTGCCCCTTCTCCCACACACCCTCTCCCCTACACTACCCCCTCTCCCACACACCCTCTCCCCTACACTGCCCCTTCTCCCACACACCCTCTCCCCTACACTGCCCCCTCTCCCACACACCCTCTCCCCTACACCCTCTCCCCTACACTGCCCCCTCTCCCCTACACTGCCCCCTCTCCCACACACCCTCTCCCCTACACTGCCCCTTCTCCCACACACCCTCTCCCCTACACTACCCCCTCTCCCACACACCCTCTCCCCTACACCCTCTCCCCTACACTGCCCCCTCTCCCACACACCCTCTCCCCTACACCTTCTCCCCTACACTGCCCCCTCTCCCACACACCCTCTCCCCTACACTGCCCCCTCTCCCACACACCCTCTCCCCTACACTGCCCCCTCTCCCACACACCCTCTCCCCTACACTGCCCCCTCTCCCATACACCCTCTCCCCTCCACTGCCCCCTCTCCCCTACCCCTTCTCCCCCACCCCCCTCTCTTCTACCAATTTCACCACAGGCCTCCCTCAAGATGAGAATTTTCAGGCATCAACATGTGGGCCAGTCTGTGCAAACAGTAAGGGCAGGGGCTTGGGCACAGAAATGGGGGAACACGTCCCTGCAATGTTCGGAGCACAACTGAGTGTTTCCCCTAATAACACCGGGCCAATTACCAAGGTTATTATCGAAAACCGAAACTAAAACAAAAACAAGGTGTGAAAAAATATTTTTATAAAAGGAAAAATAAAAATGATCATGGATTATTTTTAGTTTTCATTTTTGATCCAGTCCAGAGTATGGGGACAGTAGGCAGTATAATTTTTGACATGACTGGAAATGATCCCCTCTCTGTGTTGGTGTGTTAGGGTTAGGGTTAGGGTTACATTGAGATGGCCCCCTGCAAGACCCATCCTGACCTGACCCTGCTGTCATAGGTGTGGGAAGGTATTTTCAGTAGGGGGTGCTGCCAACCAAAACCTAGAATAGTGATATCATTACCATTTTTATATCATTAATGGCTGCTCAGGACCAGTAAAAATATGTGCCTGGCAAATAAAACTGGCCAGTGACTTATACAAGTGATGTGCAAGTGATGATTCAGAGAAAATTCAGCTTTCAGTTCACAGAATTCACAGTTTCTGTGTGCCCACTATCAGGGAAACACATCGGCAGTTTTGTTTACTTTTTGTGTAAGAAGGAATGAGGAGGGTCACATTGGGTCCTGTGACCAAGCTCTTCACCCATAACTAGCTACCTGTGACAGTGGGAACTGACTACATTGACCACCTAGTGTCAGACTAATACAAAGTGCTGCTTTCTCTGCCCTCATGCCTCTCACACCTGCTTACAGGGTCACCCTCCTGGTACCTCCAATCCGGAAAAACCCTCCAATGTTTCTCTACCGGGTCAGAACCTAAGATAGGCTGCAGCAGTTTCTCTGCTGGGCCACACAGGAAAATTCCCTCTGTTAATGTTTACAGAGTAGCAATAAGTGAGAGTTTCAATCGACTCGACTCGACTGACCAACAGTGACATGTAAAACTGTGTCGCAGGGATCATTTTAACATTAAGGTCAATTGACTTGACGTACAGTAAGTTTCAGGTGTAACAGGGCTCCTAGTTAGTTTTATAGCTAACTCCTTATTATAATTTTGTTACCTCACCTAGTTAAAATAAACAGTTAGCTAGCTCTGTATTATAGATTTTCTCTTTAGCAGAAGACAAATCTCTGTGAAAAAGGTTTGGATTCATGTACAGCCAGAGTCTGAGCTTGCAGACACTGCTCACTGCAGTTTCCAATCATGTACCACTGCAAAGCTAGATTTTCCATACTTGTGGAAATTTGCGATGATGTCAACTTCAGCTCTGCAGCTATGTATTTGCAACATATAAAATCACAAGTTGAGTGTCTTAAAAATAACTACCTAGTTGCCGTTGGCAAATGTACATCACATTTCATTCATTTAGCAGATGCTCCTATCCAGAGCAACTTGCAGAACAAGAGAACAGAAGTGTATCCATTCAAGTTGAATGAGCGACAGTGTCAGACCAGACTAACAACACTCCCGGGCTGGTGAGTGTGAGCATGACACTATTCAAGCCCTAACACAAGTTAACTTGTGCTAACCTGACAAAACAGCCTTGAAACTACCATACATCACACATTACCATACATCAAAGTCACTTGATCAGAGAATCCACAACACATTGTAACACAACACATAAAATAAATAGCAAGTAGTACAAGTAGCAGATGTCAGGGAGGACCACTGAGGGACTAGTGCGGACAGGGATCGTGTCTGAGAGGAGTGACCCCATCAGGAAGCTATAGTAGACAATATTACATGTCTTCTTGACAAAGACAGAATTAAAGTAACTTCTCATATCTCAAACTGTCTCCTACTAAACTATAAAATATTTTTTGGAAAAAAAGGTAATCTAATGTTTTAATGCACTTGCTAGCTTTACCTGCTAGTTTGTATCTGCCTGGCCAATCATTGAAACCTGGTCATGCAGCGCTTCTAATATCGTTGACTCCTTACATGGCTCTTTGCTTGTGTTGTGCTCTGCCTCACTTGTAAGTCACTGTGGATAAAAGCGTCTGACAAATGAATAAATGTAAATGTAAATGTTAAATTACAGCTCCCGGTTTTAACACAAACATACACACACACACACAGTAGTTACGTTTTTCCAGTGTCTTATTTGTGTCTGCTAAGAAATGTGTCACCTCTTCTGTAAACAGATGTACAAGTCTGTAAAAACTGTATTGTCATGTCATGTCAAGTTGTTATTAATGTTATTAATATTAATATTAACTGTTGGTGGGAGTCTCTAGATAAGTAGTACATAAAACAATACATAAAAAAATAACTGAATAAGTACTTAAAAAATGTAACTAAACAAGATATTTTTTCTATTCTATTTTTTCTATATTTTTTCCCTAAATATGGAACAACCCCTTGTTTTTTTACAATCTCAGTTACATGAAGGGAAAGGTATCAAAGTGTAGACTGAGCACAGTATACTTATCTTAAGGGAATTCACCAGCATTAATGATGTAGGCTATTTTCTTAAAAATAAATAAAATAAACATAAATTTATTTAAATATTCCACACAAACATCTATTTTACCAACACTTACCTCCCTAAATATAATGAGTAAAACTGAAACAAAAAGTAAAATAAAACCAAAATAAATGAAAACAAACCTTACATTGTAATCCACTAGAGAAAAGCTGAAACTGACACACAAACTCTGAAACCTAAGTAAAACAAAACTGAATCAGAACCAGTCAGAACCACAATTCTGAGTTTTATGAAAGGACAAACAGGATGTGATCAGTCAAGGAAATTATACACTGGACTTCATTTCCCAGCAGTCTTTGGATAAATAGCATCTTCTTCTGAATCTGCCAGAGGGTTGGATTTGATGATTTCTGCATCAGTGACCTGCATTTGGTCTTGAAGATAGCCAATCTATGTAATGTTTCCCAGCTAACTTTTACTTAGAACTCTTGGTGTGGCGACACCTGATGATGCCAAACATCTGCTTTCTCAGGTTTCACAAAAAACTGCACCATTCTTCTCATTGGATTGACTGCAGAGATCGCTGTATACCGGCTTTTTGAGTAAAGTTGGAAATACTGTGAACTAAGAAGGTGTGTCTGAGTGTGTCTGAGAAACCACTGTGCTATGGCACTGAATTAATGCATCTGTATAGTTGCGCTAATGTTGCCGCCTGATGCTCAGAAGAAAGCTGCATCCTTGGGGCACAGGCAGGTGGGGGGTAACATGTTCACCCAGCATCACTTTTTAAATTCTTCCTGAATTTCAGATGATTAAAATACAATTAAAATAGTGCAATGCAGAGTCAATTAATGCATTCAATAATTCAAGTGGTAAAATACAAATTCATTTCTCCTTGGCACTGATACTACTTCATATATGATACACAGCAAATAAAAGAATAACAGCTTTTATGAAACACTATCCTGAAAATCCACATTTTTTACATCTGTTTTATACATACAGTACATAATATATTAAAATTCACAATACATACATCTGTTCAGTTGAAATTCCTGGTTGGATCAGCTCAGTAACCGCAGATTTTTAATGAACAGTACATTATTAAGTGCATGAGGGCTGAAGTCAATCAAATATGAATGAATACATTCATTGTCAAAAGAAAATCCGACATATATTTAGTCTGAAGGCCTCAGCGCCTGCTTGTCCAGCATATTTAACTAATATTAAGCACAATAATAATAATAATAATAATAATAATAATAATAATAATAATAATAATAATAATAGTGCTGATTTATGCTTATACACTGAACCGCTATATCCTGCTGGGGGGGGGTTGGGGGAGACGATAAAGGCAAGGTCAGGAAATCTCCACTATTTACACTCTGTTTTCATGGTCTGAGCCAAGACTTGGTCTTCGTTACCAAGCATAGCAGCAGTCTTACTGAACAGCAGAATGGAGTCCAGACCCTGTGTCTATAACCTGGGTCAGGTCAGGTAAAACACATCTGTCAGAGGATCGCCCCAACTAAGCACCTCAGGTAAATGAAGATTCCATCCGCACTGTGGGGGAATCCTCATTCTTCATTACAGCTCCCTGTACGCGGCATACAACCGCAAAACATGCATGAACACTGTGGCCGATTTGTACCCAAAAGGTTAAACAATATAATGTATAAAATAATATATAATATATATTATTTGTAAGTAGACATTACATTGGATTGTGCTCATATACATTGCTACAATGTGTGATTTCTGCCAACATCAGACAACAAATTCAAAATAAAAAATAGAAAGGGGTTTATGCTGTAGTTGTATAAACTGTGTTTGTTACTGGTAGTTTTTCATATTTCATTATGCAAATTTAATTTCAGGTTGTTTCATTTGCATTGCATTCATTTGTTGGTGTGTCTTTCAGAGACTGTTCTAGGGGTGAACATAAAAGTCCACATGACCTGTGGTTTTATCTATTTTAACTTTATCTGAAACCCAGGCTGCTTTCTCTTCCACTTTCACCTCCTATGTCACCTCCAAGAAAGAAGCAAGGAATGGCCAGCACTTTGAGTATTTACACGTATATAAACTTTTGCCCCCCTCACCTCTGGCTCCCTTCCTTTCCTACCCCTCACTCACCCCCCCTCCCCAAAGACTGCATCTGCATCCACCTAGGTACAGAAATACAGACACTAAGGCACACACACACACACACACACACACACACACACAAGACATAACACAGCACAGACAAAGCATGTTAGCTAGCATGGAGGCACAACACCCAGACCAAATGGCTGGAAGAGGAATGCAATACAAGTTCCATTATTCCCCTGCTACAGACCTGCAGAAGGTAACACTGACCAGCTGAATGGTACCAGCAACTGTCAAACAACAGGAAAAGATGTATTCTAAATTAATAAAACAGTAAGAATTAGCTTCATATCAAAATGTGAAGACTGACAGACTGTCATAAAATGTTTATTCCCTCTCCATTTAACTGTGCTTTAAGAGCTTGATTAAGGTGAAAGGACTCTGAATTCTGAAATAATTATCCACACAGCTGCTCACTCAAATTCTTTTAGTCTGAATGGAGACACATGTTCATTGTCCGAGCTGAAAGCGATCAGGTAGGTGATCATTTGTGATATGATTATGGAATTAAGAAATGCCTTTATATAAATTGTTTCTTTGCACACAATATACAGTAAATGCACTGACAGTATAGGAATATAAACCACAAATGCACTCACTTCCCACTGTCAGGTGTCCTGTTGAATATCAGCTCCTTCCTCTTCACACAGCGACTGGGTAAGTATTCAGTACTCACACAGCTGCAGAGGGTGTGTGTGTGTGTGTGTGTGTGTGTGCGCGCGCTTGCGTGTGCGTGCTTGCGCGTGCATACATACGTTTCTGTGTGCATATGGATGGTGTATTAGCCTGGTGAGGTAGTTTTGCATTGAAAGAAATTATTCTTTCTGTATCCCTTCCTGCTTCTGTCTTTTCTGATCTGCATTATGGTTACCCATTTCATATTGTTCTCATCTGAAGACACACCCATTGTTGACATTTAACAGTTTGGCTAGCTTTCTGTTGTAGTGTTACATCAGATGGTCAGTTCATGTCTTTAAACCTGCTTGTGCTGCTGGAAATATTGTTGACTATTTCTCTCAGTTTTATAGAGACCATTTTTCTGTGGTCTGACTGTGCTAATCCCTCTCTCACTGGCTCCTCCCACGAATACTGTGGTCAGGGGAGGAGCAATGAAAGGAGTAGTAGAAAGGAGAGACAGAAAGAAAGGAGAGTATTGTAGGAAAGGAGAAAAGACAGCCATGCTTACTGTCTCCAGTTTATTTATTTATTTGTTCATTCATTTAACAGGAACAATGGAAATTTTCTTAACTGTCCCAGAATTAGTTATTAGTTAAATTTCATCTGTAGTCCCTTGACAGGTGGCATGAAGAAGTTTTCAGCCGGGCACACGTACAGAAAATATTATACTGAGCACAGTACATCTTATAATAAAAGAACAGATGATGGTGAATAAAACAGGTCTGCAGTGTGTGTGGTATTGTTCCTCTGACAGAGATTGATGTCAGTGAATGAAACCTGCTGCATGGAATGGAAAGTAATGGCAAGAAACAAACTGTGTGAAGGTGACCATGAACTTATCGCCGCTCATTGAAATAATAAAATTCCTGCTACAGCTGAATGGCAGAATGGATGGAGCTTCACTGATCCCTCTGTATTCTCAGTAAGTGCGTCTGTGAGTCTAACTCTGTGCTCATGACCGTTTCCCCTTGAGACTGCGAGACAGCTCTCAATTCACCTTATCAGTGCCATGTTTTCACTGATTATTCTTATATCCACAGTGCATATCTTTCCTGGAAGTGGGTCAGGTACTAATGGCTTCAGGGATGAAAGGAGCCTTTATCTGCTTCATGAATTGAGTAGATTAAACTCCTGCATTATATAATAAAGAAAACATTATAAAACATGCAAGTAGGAAACAAACTGGACCAACAGCCTACACCTTACTCCCCACACACTACCCACCGCTCCCTACACCTTACTCCCCACACACTACCCACCGCTCCCTACACACTACCCACTGCTCCCTACTCCACACTCCCCACACACTACCCACCACTCCCTACACACTACCCACTGCTCCCCACACCTCACTCCCCACACACTACTCCACACTCCCCACACACTACCCACCACTCCCTACACACTACCCACTGCTCCCCACACCTCACTCCCCACACACTACCCACCGCTCCCTACACACTACTCCACACTCCCCACACACTACCCACCGCTCCCTACACACTACCCACTGCTCCCCACACCTCACTCCCCACACACTACTCCACACTCCCCACACACTACCCACCGCTCCCTACACACTACTCCACACTCCCCACACACTACCCACCGCTCCCATTTGCCGTCTCCGGGGAACGTGTGCTGTGCAACACCGCCCTCACCTGTATTGAGACTCAGTGAGAGGAATGTATCAAGGCGAATTGGTTCTCAGAAAAGTGTCAGCAGACAGAAAGGAGAGCCACTCTCAGAGACAGCCATAACAGATCCTCTTGCTAATGTGTAACTAACAGACCAGCTTTTAAATCATCATTCTATTTCATAGCTAACCAGTGTTACAGACTATCTAAAGGAATTATTAAAGACCCCCATTCTAGCAAAGTAAGTTACAGTCACTCAGTTAATGATACATTTTTATTGCTAGCATCACAGTGAACTGGTTTAAGTGTTTCATAAGCACAATTTTCATCTGAATGGTCCATAAGCACAATTATCTGTTCTGAAATATTAAGCAAGCAATTCTTTATGCGTTTGCCACCTACAGTATTTCTCAATGTTATGTAGATGTAGCTATGTACTGTATTCATAGCTAACTAAGTGTCAGTGTGCCTTCTTAAACCTTCCCTAAATGGATATTGAAATAAACAGTGCAGAACAGTGAGAAAGTCAGGGCTGAGTTTAACCCTGATGATAAGCGGCAACTTTAAAATAGGCTCATGCATGTGGAAATGGTTCAGTGTTGTCACCGCGCACAGCTGCTCTCCATTATTAGAGCAGAATGAACCGCAGAGCCACCTGCAAGCTGCCATTCACCTTTCAGAATAGACAACAGAAAGATGGGTCCTTTCCATCACCTCACCACCAGGGCTCTAGCCAAGGAAGAAACCTGCAAATCAAGTGCATGAGAAGTGAAGCTATTTACTGATGCAGGACAGGACAGGTGAAACACTTTGCAGAAGGGTCACAGACTCAGTTTCCCAACCTCTACAAACACAACTCCATGAATGCCCTCGGACACAATCAGATCTCAGCATTTATTTATTTTCTTACATGCCATTTCATTAATGCCTTTACATGCCTTTATTCTGTATGCAGCATATGAGTAAAGTGGCTTATCAGTAGCCATTTATTCAGGTTGTTAGAATAGCGGCCTCTAGTGCTTAACTTATGTAACTTCACTTTATGATGTTCAGGTTGCGTATTATGTAGTTATTATTTGGCTACAGCCTATCACAACTATGCACTGATTTATGTTGGCACACTTCATGACAAGACATTATGATTTATTACAATCTATGTCCTGTTGTCTGTGTTTAGAATCACACGAATCCATCCTTGTTTAAGTATAAGTGAAGGTTTTAAATTCTCATGTTGGTAGACATGTGCCTGTTCCTAGGCATTTTCAACAGAGTTGAAAACAGTCAGAGATTGGTGAGGCAAAGGTCTGCTCTGAATGCAGC
Organism: Megalops cyprinoides; assembly: GCF_013368585.1. NCBI lineage: Eukaryota > Metazoa > Chordata > Actinopteri > Elopiformes > Megalopidae > Megalops > Megalops cyprinoides. Next base: position 33,892,898 of record NC_050598.1, on the reverse strand, counting down.
AGTGCTGTGACTCAGAGAGAGAGAGAGACAGACAGAGAGAGAGATGAGGAAGGAAGAAGGGGGAGGGGACATTCTCTCAGAAAACACAGAAGTAAGAGGTGCACCGGAAACTGTCACCCAGACACCCAGAGAGAGAAAGAGACTGAGGACGTGCAAGTGTGATAGAGAAAGAGGGAGAGAAGACTCCATGCAGCATGGCTCCCTGGACAAAGACCACCACAGAGAGATATGGCGTTGGTAAGCTCTTTTCTCACCTGCAGAGGATCCGGGACATCACCTGGTGCAGCACTTGGCCTCAGATGCTACTTTGGACCACACTTCCTGTTAAACAGGATGTGGGCGGGTGTGGCCCAACGGGCTAACTGATCTTCACAGTGACAGTTTATAGACTTTACATCTGTTTACACTACTGGTCAAAAGTTTTAGAACACCCCCAATTTCTGTAAAGGAAAGACCTACAATTCCTTTTTTAATTGCCTTTTTTCGCCATTATGATAAGCAATATATTACTTCCTGCAGTGCAATATTGTCCAAATAATGCTTCAGAGGGTGCAGTAACACAGTCTGTTCGAACACTGCTTTTATACAGACAGAGGGTTTGTAAGTAATCAACAAAAGTCGGGACACCTGTAGGAATTGTTTGCATCAACTTTCAAGGCTTAATTTACTTCCATTGCTGCATAAAAACTGTAAGTTATTAACCCATTACTTATTCCCTCAAAAAGGCCTTTTTATAACTCTGAAATTTACATTATTTTTCAGTTTTTGGTAACCTAAACTTTTTTTAACCTCTGGCAGTTTACTGCTCCCTTTTGTTCCATTTCAGGTCATTCACTGGACTTGAACCGCTTAAATTTCAATAAATTGGAAAAATAGAGGTGTTCTAAAACTTTTGACTGGTAGTATGTAGTGTGTTTCTTCCACATTAGGATAAGTATAATGTATTAACTCTAGCTTGATGGTTCAGACTGAGACAGCAGAGTGGAAAGAGCATTAGAGTAGCACCAGAGTAGAGTTTTATTACTCTGAAACGTTGCAACCAGCTCCTACCAATTTAGATCTTATCACGTTCCTCCATTTAGGGTCATAAGGGCTTTGGTAGAACATTCTGGATTCTCTATTTCAGGATTTCATTTATCTCTGTAAAATATTGGAACACATTTCCATCCTTGTCATCCAAACTAGCAATCCAATATCTTAAAATTTGGTTTTCTGAAGGTCTGCTTTGCAGTTCTTAAGGAGGTATAGTTCCACCTCTTTGTGTTTGGACAAAGGTGCTTTTAGTTTGTGTTGACATCACACAGATGGCATGTTCCCGTGAGGTTGCACCTTGGTATGACTGAGCTGAATCTGATCTTTTGTCCGTAATGTATCCTCCTACCGTGTCGTTTCTGCACTGTTTGAAACAGCATTAAATTTGCCCAAAATACAGCAAACAGTAAACAGGAGGTCCAGAGGGAGGAGTTTTTCTTTCTGTCATTTATTTAATCATAATGCATAATAAGCTGAAGGTGCATTACTTTTTACTTTTTAATATTTTTATCTGTCAATGGTAGAAAAAAATTACTTTAGTCTCTGGCTTGATTTATCACAGGATCAGGGCTGTCAAACAGGAGGGGAGGGTCTTATTGTGATTTTATTTAAATTTTAAACCACATCTAGCTGCAATGAAATTCGCCCCAAGAATCGGTGATGAAGAGTGCAACAACTGTGGCGCTGCCAGTAAGTTTGAAGACAAGAAACCAAAGTTTCCTCAAAGTAAACGTGTACGTGTAAGGACTCTGTGGAGTCCTCGTCAGTTATAGTTAAAGTTATAGCTACAGTTACAATTTTTCGTGTTCCAGTCAAGAGAGAATCATTTTCTGAACTTTCATCTCTTTGGAAAAGATCTACAGCATTTCGGAAATTCCGAAATTCTCAGTAGGCCAGAGTCAGTTTCACTGAAAGCAGGGTGGAGAGTGAAATCCAAAAAAATGTACTGACAACAAAAACTGTATGAAAGTGACAATGTGTAGTACAATTACATATTATCCACAGAACAGATTTATGGTATGAATGAGAACTTGTCTTGTGTTTATACAGCCATATGAAGTTGGTTAAATTATGTATTAATTTTTAACATTCAACTAATGGTTTTGCTGCTTTTGAAATTGTTGTGACCTCATCATCAAGCAACTTTTCATGTCATATTCTTTTAATTACTACTTACAGCTTCAAGATAATGACTATGGGAATATGCTTCTTTGATGTTGGAAAGTTTGGACAGAAAACAGCATGTTCTGTAGATAATGGCACTATATGATTATTTGCTGGTATACACCTGTGAAAAATACTGCATGCATGGATTCTTAGTATGCTGAAAAGGATCATTACTGACTAATGTCCTAAACTGTATGATTGGCACATACTGTCATCATCACATGCAAACAAGTTTTTTTCTTAATTACACAATTATCACTCTATCCTACAGGACAGGGTTTATGATATCTATTGAACAGTTCATTGTATATCTGAGCTAAACCTTTCCTTTTCATTTCTGCAGGCCAATGCAGTTTCATAAATAAAACGTGTGGTAAGACACAGGAAGTGACTGAGAGAGGAAGTCACCACTGCAGTCTTTTGTAGTACAAAAAATAGTACAGCAAGGATTAGTTTGCAAATACAGTGACACAGTACATAAAGCATATACATTACGCCAGCTATGTACATACAGTAATCATTTCCTCTAGTGCTGTATGTTATGGGTTAGAATGACACTGTGCATATGATCTGATGCAGCGTGGCAGAATGGTGGTGATTCAGTTAGCTGGTGAGTGTGTTTAGTTGTGGCTTAGACATGTCAGTATACAGATGTTGAATCTTTGCAAGTCTGGATAGGGATCCATTGTATTTCCACATTGTGTGTGTGGGAGTGGATGGGAGTGTGTGTGAGTGTATGGGAGAGTATGGGAGTGTGTGGGAGTGTGTATGAGAGTGTATGGGAGTGTGTGGGAGTGTGTGGGAGTGTATGGGAGAGTATGGGAGTGTATGGGAGTGTGTGGGAGTGTGTATGAGAGTGCATGGGAGTGTTTATGAGAGTGTGTGGGAGTGTGTGGGAAAGTGTGAGAGTGTGTGGGAGTGTGTGGGAGTATATGGGAGAGTATGGGAGTGTGTGGGAGTGTGTGGGAGTGTATGGGAGTGTGTATGGGATTGTGTATGGGAGTGTGTGTGAGAGAGTATGGGAGAGTGTGGAAGTGTGTGGGGAGTGTGTGGGAGTGTGTATGAGAGTGTATGGGAGTGTATGGGAGTGTGTGAGAGTGTATGAGAGAGTATGGGAGTGTGTGAGAGTGTGTATGAGAGTGTGTGGGAGTGTGTGGGAGAGTATGGGAGTGTATGAGAGTGTGTGGGAGTGTGTATGAGAGTGTATGGGAGTGTGTGGGAGTGTGTATGAGAGTGTATGGGGGTGTGTGGGAGTGTATGGGAGAGTATGGGAGTGTATGGGAGTGTGTGGGAGTGTGTATGAGATCGCGTGGGAGTGTTTATGAGAGTGTATGGGAGTGTGTGTGGGAGTATATGGGAGAGTACGGGAGAGTATGGGAGTGTGTGTGGGAGAGTATGGGAGAGTGTGGAAGTGTGTGTGGGAGTGTGTGGGAGAGTATGGGAGTGTGTGGGAGTGTGTATTAGAGTGTATGGGAGTGTATGGCAGTGTGTATTGGAGTGTATGGGAGTGTGTGGGGATGTATGGGAGTGTGTGGGAGAGAGTGATGCTTTGTCAGTGTAGGTGCTGCAAGTATAACTTGCATGCATTTTGACCTTGAGTCTGTTCTCAGGATAGACTCGGTTGTAGACAAAAAAAAAAAATTCTAAAAAACTAAAAAAGGCATTACACATGCCGTTACACTCAATAGCTGCTGTTACACACATCTCTTGACTTGACTTGCTGGGATATGAAAATTAAAATGGTCTTTTATTATTTTCAAACTGTTATGTGCAGTGTGCTATGCAGTGTGCAGTGTGTTATGTACAGTATATCGATGAATTAATTTACCTTCCCTCCTTTTCTCTGCTCCTCTATCTCAGTTAAATGGAATTTCAAAGGCAGTGCAGACAAGCACCTGTCTCTGGAAGTGGGGGATACTGTTCACATCCAGGAGGTGTGTGAAGGTGAGCATCTCAGGCCTCTCTCATTTCACTACATTCCTTATACATGAAATAAGAGAGGTCTGAACCGAAATCGAAGGTATTTCACTCTAAAACAAAGATCTGTACTACCATTTTTTTTCATTCTAAGGCAAACATCTGTGCCACAAAATAGCTGTGTCAGTGTAAAACAGAGATCTGTTGCACCATGTAAGATGTTTCAGTCTGAAAGTAATTCAGCTTGATTAATGTCTGCTCACTTGTTGCAGGCTGGTACAAGGGCTACCTGACCAGGAACAAAGCACAGCAGGTAAATGCAGCAGACGGTGAGCCAGCTTTTACAGCCTGTAGCAAGATGTGGTGCAAATGTTTGTGCAATCCATGCTGAGTGTGTTTCATGTGTCACGGTTTCATGTAGAGTCTGAGAGGTTTTAGCAGAGTTTCCATGCACTTTTCTTGAATTGAGTGCAAACATATTTTGTATGTAAATCTACTTTTTATTTTCACACAGACAGCATGTGGAAGTGCAGTGGTTCGAATTAGCCAATGACTTCAGTGAAAGGTGGTTAGAACACCTGCCAAGCTGAGAATGCTGGGATTGTCCATGTCGTTGGGCTGTTCACATAAGCCCTGTCTCCAGTTAGAGAAGCATTATAGACATGGGTGTGAATGTGCATTGAGTTTGACAGTGAAGGAATCAGACTTCTCCTACTAATCCCGGTCTGTAAAAATTAAATTGCAGAGTGTTAGCCTGGAAATGGGGTTTGGGACCTGCTGTCTAGGGTGCATTTATATCTAATTTCACTGATCTCAGACCAGTTCCTCTTTGCTGAGTGAAGAGAGAAAGGAACACACTGACAGGAATCAGCGTGCTTCACACTTAACTGAACCTGAAAGGCCACTGTAGCTGCCTGCCTCTTCTTTTTATATTTGATTTTTCTCAGTGTCTGAATGTATGAATGTATGACACTTGACTGTGTATTAAAAGACATTGTTAGTGTTAAAAACAGTGAGTGATGCTGGGCAGTTTGTGAGGAGAATTGCAGTGGTTTTGGCAGTGGTGACGTCGGAGCTGAGGGCAGCTAACAGCACAGGCAGAAGGGCTCTGTGCATCCCTGTGTTATGAGTAAAATAAAAGCACTTCTCCTCTTTGCAGGGAGCATTTCCAGCCAGCTTCATCCACCTGAAGGAGGTGATCATAGAGAAACGGGGGTGAGACTCAGAACAGCTGGCAAACACAGCCCATAACACTGACCCTGCAACACTGACCCCAAAAACACTGATCCCACAACGCTAACCCCAACTACACTGACCACATAACACTGACACAACAACACTGTCCCCAACAACACTGATCCCACAACACTGACCCCAACAACACTGATCCCACAACACTGACCCCGCAACACGGTCCCCAATAACACTGACACAACAGCACTGTCCCCACAACACTGATGCCACAACAGTAACCCCACAACACTGACCCCATAATGCTGAACTACATTTACATTTACATTTATTCATTTGGCAGATGCTTTAATCCAAAACGATTTACAAGTGAGGCAGAGTACAACACAAGCAAAATACCATAAGAAGTCAACAATATAAGAAGTGCTGCATGACCAGGTTTCAATGTTTGGCCAGACAAGGCACAAGCTAGCAGGTGGAGATAACAAGTGCTTTAAGCCATTCCATTTCGTTTTTTTTAAACTAAACGTTTAGTAGGAGACAGTAGTTTGAGACATGAGGGGGTAGCGTTTCAGGTGCTCATGTGAGAGCAGAAGAGCTGTGTCTTCAGAAGACAGACAGGGACTTGGCAGGACGAATGAAGTGTGGAAGTTTATTCCACCATTGGGGACAAAGGCAGAGGAAGTTGTAGTTGTAGGAATTGTAGTCCTGACCCCTAAGCTTCAATTTCCACTCAGAACTTACTTTACAGCACTGATTTTATTGCACAGACGTCACAGCCTGGCGCTGAAGGGAAACCTGCTTTCTTTCTGTTGGTGTCTGCGGTGTCTGCAGGGGACAGGAAGTGGTGACGTCAGCAGAGATGCCCCTGGTGAAGGAAGTGACGACCACACTGCGCGAATGGGGCAGCATGTGGAAGCAGCTCTTTGTGGTGGGTAATAGTCTCTGCTCTTCATTCAGTGCTTTGCTGAGCTGAGGGAACTGTAATTGATCCTAGCATTGAAAGAGCAGTTAATTAGATATGCTTTTGCTATAATTAAACCAAACATGTTCCTTATTAAACTGAATTTAATAATCATTTAAATTGATTTCCTCTCCAATTCCAGTAAATAAATGTAACCCCTGGTACATAACCCGTATATTTAAACAGCATCTCTTATTTGTGGAAAAATCCTCCATTCAAACTACCCAGGTTTCAGCAGTTTATGTATGACATGCCAAAGTGCTTAATCACATTGAGCTTTCTGTTTACATTTATATTTATGCTTTTGGTAGATGCTCTTATCCAGACAAACTTCTAAAGGTGTGTTCAGCAGTGTTAGGCAAGTAGTGTATAGATACTGAATCATTAGTGCAAATTGAAGTTTAACTCATAAATCATCTAATTCAAGGATGAAAATTTCAATTCAGTTTCAATATAAAAATTCCAAATTCCAGTGGCAACTAAGCCCCAAACTGATCAGAACTGAAATAAAACTTTAGGCCAGTATTGAAGTGAACCTTGGTGTGATCACATGCCTGTGCGGGTGTGATCTGAGCCGTGTGTGCGTGTGTGATCTGAGCCGTGTGTGTGCGGGTGTGATCTGAGCCGCGTGTGCGGGTGTGATCTGAGCTGTGTGTGTGCGGGTGTGATCTGAGCCGCGTGTGCGGGTGTGATCTGAGCTGTGTGCGGGTGTGGTCTGAGCTGTGTGCGGGTGTGATCTGAGCCACGTGTGCGGGTGAGATCTGAGCTGTGTGTGCGGGTGTGATCTGAGCCGTGTGTGCGGGTGTGATCTGAGCCGCGTGTGCGGGTGTGATCTGAGCCGCGTGTGCGGGTGTGATCTGAGCCGTGTGTGCGGGTAAGATCTGAGCCGTGTGTGTGGGTGTGATCTGAGCCACGTGTGCGGGTGTGATCTGAGCCGTGTGTGCGGGTGTGATCTGAGCCGTGTGTGCGGGTGTGATCTGAGCCACGTGTGCGGGTGTGATCTGAGCCGTGTGCGGGTGTGATCTGAGCCGTGTGTGTGCGGGTGTGATCTGAGCCGCGTGTGCGGGTGTGATCTGAGCTGTGTGTGTGCGGGTGTGATCTGAGCCGCGTGTGCGGGTGTGATCTGAGCTGTGTGCGGGTGTGGTCTGAGCTGTGTGCGGGTGTGATCTGAGCCACGTGTGCGGGTGAGATCTGAGCTGTGTGTGCGGGTGTGATCTGAGCCGTGTGTGCGGGTGTGATCTGAGCCGCGTGTGCGGGTGTGATCTGAGCCGCGTGTGCGGGTGTGATCTGAGCCGTGTGTGCGGGTAAGATCTGAGCCGTGTGTGTGGGTGTGATCTGAGCCACGTGTGCGGGTGTGATCTGAGCCGTGTGTGCGGGTGTGATCTGAGCCACGTGTGCGGGTGTGATCTGAGCCGTGTGCGGGTGTGATCTGAGCCGTGTGTGCGGGTGTGATCTGAGCCGTGTGTGCGGGTGTGATCTGAGCTGTGTGCGGGTGTGATCTGAGCCACGTGTGCGGGTGTGATCTGAGCCGTGTGTGCGGGTGTGATCTGAGCCGTGTGTGCGGGTGTGATCTGAGCTGTGTGCGGGTGTGATCTGAGCCACGTGTGCGGGTGTGATCTGAGCTGTGTGCGGGTGTGATCTGAGCCACGTGTGCGGGTGAGATCTGAGCCACGTGTGTGCGGGTGTGATCTGAGCCGTGTGTGCGGGTGTGATCTGAGCCGTGTGTGCGGGTGTGATCTGAGCCACGTGTGCGGGTGTGATCTGAGCCACGTGTGTGGTTTCCTCTCTCTGTAGATGAATAAGAAGGAGCGCCTAAAGCAGGTGCAGAGGCTGATGTGGGACCTGATGGAGTGGCGCTCCCAGCTGCTGTCCGGGACGTTGCCTAGCGATGAGTTTAAGGAGCTCAAACAGAAGGTCACTTCCAAGATCGACTATGGCAACAAGTAGAGTATCCCCACCTGCCAGCTCCCTCCTGCAGCTGCACCACAGCCGCTGCTGTAACACACTACAAAGAGCTTCCCATAGCGGGCAGCATCCATCTGACCCACACAGAATCAAAATGAACAGACTGTTTTTGTCCCAGGATTCTGGAGCTGGACCTGGTGGTTCGTGATGAAAATGGAAACATCATGGACCCAGAAAACACCAGCGTCATTAGCCTGTTTCGGGCTCATGAAGATGCTACTGCCAAGATCACAGAGCGCATCAAAGAGGAACAGGTATGAGAGGGAGAGTGAGAGGAACATTGTTAGTCTGGCAAGGGCTGGTCAGTACACCGTTTAGAGAGACAATGTTCCTGCCACACAGAGAGCAGACAGCATGACAGAATTAAATGACTATAGGCCATAATTGTGGGAAAAGACATGAATGTGAAAAGTCATAAATGTGAAATATCTGCAGAATTGTGGTTTCCCACTGTTTCCAGGATGTGGCTTATGATTCCTAGAATAGAATGGAAAAGCCTCAGGGCAGCCAGGATGACACAGCCTCCAAGCAAAGGGACTTTAGAGAGATGAACACACAGCATAGCGCACACATGTATCAAAGGCAGCATGTCAAAGACCTGTAGCTAATGACCAGGCAACGCTCTGAGGGGATTCAATCTGAATGCTATATACAGAAGCATATATATATATATATATATATATATATATATATATATATATATATATATATATATGTATATTTGGAGTTGATACAAGTTCAAATCTTTTGAACATGTATTTCATATGATATTTCTTTCTTTTTCTTCTTTTTTATAATAAAGATGGCAGTTCCTGTTTTATATGCATTTCATTGTGTACATGTATGCTTGGTATATGGATATGGGTATGAATGGTACATGGACATGCACTACTTCCCTGAAACAGGTGCAGATTGAGGCAACAGCAGTAGCTCTCCTCTATCTGTGGAGGAAATGCACACACTTCTGCACCTTTATGTATGTAGGGTCAACATAAGTGTCCCAGGAAGGACTGAAGTCCATATGCACTCCCAGGAAATATACAATTCCACTTTTTTCCATTAAAATTACGATATTATTGTCACTCCACTGCACCAAGTCATCCCTGGTGTCTTACAGTTAAACATCCATGATGTCTGTCACAAGTGCCAACAAGACTCATCATCAGAGAAATCAACATGGTGGGAGGGATCTGACACGTACATTTACATTTTACATTCATTCATTTGACAGATGCTTTTTTGCAAAGTGACTTACAAGTGAGGCAGAGTACAACACAAGCAAAAAGCTATATAAGGAGTCAACAACATTAGAAGCGCTGCGTGACCAGTTTTCAATAGTTGACCAGACAAAGCACAAGCTAGTTGATAGAGATACGAGTGCATTAAACCATCAGATTGATTTTTTTTTAGTAAAGGGAAACAAAGTTTAAGACATTAAGAAAATTGCTTTAGGTGGTAGTGTTTCAGGTGATCAGGTGAGTGCAGAAGATCTGTCTTCAGATGTTTCTTGAAGATAGCCGGCAACTCGGTAGAATATATGAAGTGTGGCAGGAGTACGTTCAGTCAGGAGGCAGTGAGGGCAGTCAGATAGACTCTGAGGGCAGATATACTCTGAGGGCAGTCAGATAGACTCCGAGGGCAGTCAGCTTGCCTGTAATGGTATCAGAGAGTGTTCTTGCTGCAATACAGAGTGATTTTGCTGGCCCTGCAGATTAGCTTTTATTGGCCAAATGTTCTTGCACAGTGTGAATGAATGAATGAATGAACAAAGGAATGAAAAATTTTAATACTATCACTCTCCAATGGATTACTTTTTAAAGTCATGATTTAATTATTAATTTATATTGCTATTAATATTATTATTCATTTTGAAATTTCCTAGTACTTTTATATATTTAATTATTTATTCATGTATTTAATTTTAACAGGTTCTCCATGGTGGTGGTAGGGGGAGTAGATTGAATTGTAATGATATGATTTGTGTTGTTAAATTATTCTAAAATGTGGAGATCAGGCTAGGCTAACCTCTCTCTGGCCCCCTCCCCCCATAGTCCAATGTGCAGGCAGATCATTCTGGAATCTCAGCACGGATCCAGTCATCCCCCACTCACAGTCTCTATGTCTTCGTCCGGAACTTTGTGTGTCGCATTGGAGAAGATTCTGAACTCTTCATGTCCCTCTATGACCCCAACAAGCAAGCAATCATCAGGTCAGGAGGGCTGTATGGCCTCTCTCTCTGTACTCTTCTGCCTCCTCTCCTCTGGCCCCTCTACCACTAACACCTATACAAATGTGATCCAAATATTTCCAGCCAGTCAAGCAGTTCCACTCTGAGAGAGAACAGCAGTGACTGTTAGACAGATGCAACTGTAGAAGCTGTGAAAGAGAGAACAGTGTCTGTGTCAATCTACCTGAAATTTGCAGTTCATGAGAACAGACTCTAACCCTCATTTTTTCCTGTTCCTCTTCCTCACAGTGAAAACTATCTGGTTCGCTGGGGAAGTAAAGGTTTTCCCAAGGAAGTTGACATGTTGAACAACCTAAAAGTCGTGTTTACTGTAAGTCGCAGCTGGGGGGGGGGGTGAACTAAATGCAAAATAACATTGCAAGAAATCACACTGGTTCACATCATTCATTTATACCTAGTTGCTTGCTTATATACACTAAAATTTTTAAATGTTATCCATTTATATAGCTGGATATTGACTGAGGTAATTCTCATTTGGGTAACTTGACCAGGGGTATGACAGCAGTGGCCCAGCAGGGAATCAAACCAGCAACCTTTGCATCAAGAGCCATGCTCCTTACCGCTACATCACACTGCTGCTCCTTACCACTACACCACACTGCTGCTCCTTACCACAACACCACACTGCTGCTCCTTACCGCTACACTACACTGCCGCTCCTTACCGCTACACCACACTTCTGCTCCTTTCCATGCCACCATATAACTGCTATAGGAAAAAAAGAAACATGGCAGGAAATTAAACTTGATGTTTGATGATATGATGTGTGTAAATGACAAATGAAATGACGTGTAAACCAGCATAACTTTTAGGAGGATCCAATTACAAGCATATGTTGCAAAAACTAAATATCCCCCTTTCTCACCCTGTATGTAGGTCCAAGTGTGAATTTTTGGCCAGATACAGTTATGGTTCATCTGACCTTGTTGAAATGATCTGTATCATTACATCACTGCAGCATTACACAGTGCGTGAAGCTCGAGCCCTTGTTTGCTCAGCACCAATGTAGTTCATGTGCATGTATGTCTGTGGCAGTGCAGCGGTCACACACAAGTTAGAGTTTGCTTGCAGTTTGACAGATTCTAGTGTTCCTTCTCATACTCTTCATGTTAGAACCAACAAACACTGCCACTGTGAGACAGAGATCCGTGCTCTTCAGTAGCTTAAATGGGTCTGGTTTTGCGTGTAACATTCAGTTACTCTGATTTTAATCACTTAGAAGATACTCTTATCCAGAGAAACTTAGATAAGTTACAATGTCATCCATTTATACAGATGGTCATTTACTGAGGCACTTGTGGGTTAAGCACCTTGCTCAAGGGTGCAGTAGCAGTGCCCCAGTGGGGAATTGGAACAGCAACTTTTTGATTAGTTAGTCTTGCTCGTTACCACGATACCATACTGATGATTGTATAATTTCCAATGTCTAATGAAAGAAATCCGATGCTCCCTCTGACTCTGTCTCCACGGTGTAGCTGTGTGGTTCTTCCGCTGTGTCTCTAAGCTGTATTCCATTCAAACCAATCTGCAGCTGTGACCGATCATGCTGCCAGAGCAAGTAAGCCAGTGCAGGTACAGTCATGGAAGAATTAACATATGTGAAAGACCGTGTTATTTTACATACTGAATTTGTTTTACAAGGAAAACCCATCACACGATTTGAATATCTTTGGCTGAATTCTGGGATGAATCTGAGAAAATACTTCCAAAGCATATTGAATTTGCTGCTAACTTTAATTCCAAATTCAATGCCATTGCTGTATTATCTGTCTGTGTCCCAGGACCTGGGCAATAAAGACCTGAACAGGGAGAAGATCTTCCTGATCTGTCAGATCGTTCGAGTGGGACGAATGGACCTTAAAGAGACCAACTCTAAGAAGTGCACTCAAGGGCTGCGAAGGCCGTTTGGAGTCGCAGGTAGAACCTCAGGGCCAGCTGTCTTCCTCTGACACTCCACTCAATATTCTTCAGCTTTCACCGAAGACCAAGACCGCTTCACATATGTGCTTCACCTTCACACCGAAGGGTTTGGATAGCTCTGTGTGAATGTTGCAGTTTTTGCTCAGGTTTAGCTAACGTTTATCAGTGTTGATGTAAATCACATGGAGCTGAGTCAGCGCTCCTGCAGCTGTATCAGTCCACAGCTGTTTGTGTTGCAGCTGTAATATGTACGTCATGCGCTCTCTCCTGCCGCCGATGCAGTGATGGACATCAGTGATATTATAAAGGGGAAGCTGGAGTGTGATGAGGAGAAACAGTTCTTCATTCCCTTCCACCCGTGAGTTTAACCACCTCTCACACTTTTTTGTGCTATATCTCTCAGAAACAGTACTTCTTACATTCAGTGTGTTAACATTTATTAATTTTATTTACAATGTTTCTTTTGGATGTATTTGTCTAAGCAGTTAATAAAGGCATTCTGTTTGTGTGTGTGTGTGTCTCCGCAGGGTTGTTGCTGAGAATGACTTCTTACACACTATGCTTAACAAAGTGACAGCAGCTCGTGGAGACAGCGGAGGGCAAGGTGGCTTACCCTGCACTGTGATTAGTTCTTCCATTACACTGTGATTATTATGTGCACTGTGGAAACCAGCTCTGTCCTCCTCTCCAGGGCTGTGGGTGACCATGAAGGCTCTGGTGGGGGACATTGTGCAGATTCGGAAGGAGTACCCCCACCTGGTGGACCGCAGCACTGTGGTGGCACGCAAGCTGGGTTTCCCTGAGATCATTATGCCCGGCGATGTGCGCAACGACATATACCTGACTCTGGCAGCTGGCGACTTTGACAAATACAACAAGACCACGCAGAAGAACGTGGAGGTCATCATGTGGGTGTGTGACGAGGAGGGCAAGGTGGTGCCGGTGAGTCTGCAGTTTCACCAGGGTCCAGACGGCAGTGACTGCGTGTGTGTTTGGTTAGAGTGATGTCCAGGGCCCAGTTGTTCAAAAAGTTTAATCTGGATCAGAATGATCTGGATTTGGAAATCCCATGTTTTGCTATCCAGGATCAGGTAATCCATTTTACTTTCGCGCTGGTTTTTCAAAGCAACATTGGATTGGATCACCTTGATCCAGGTAAAAACTTTTCAAGATTACCAAATCCAGATTACCAGTGCTCAAAATGGGACTACATATCACAATGTAGGCTAATAGCTATGTAAAGAACAACAGGTAGAATAGCCAGCGTGGGGTCACTTTCAGTGTTTTTATTTGAAGAGACAGAAAACAGCACAGGGAGTGTGCAACATACTTGCTTGTATTATCCTGCACAACATCGCTACCAGGTGCAATGTCCTTCTCTGTGATTACGTTTATGATGCACCTGAGCCTGTTTAAGACCCAGACCAACCTACTGGAAGTGGA
>NC_050598.1:33851551-33874051 GCF_013368585.1 Megalops cyprinoides | reverse complement strand
CCTGTGTGGTCAGAAGTTCCTCTGTTTGTCTGTCTGTGTACATTGTCATTTGGCAGATGTTTTTATTCAGAGCAACATACATGGTGCATCTAATAAAGTGGAGTGAAACATCGCAAAAACAGGACACCACTAACCAAATATCAACAAACTTCAGTGGCAAACATCGAGCTGGGATCACAAATGTGGGCCTCGATCACCATGTTAGTTCATGGGGAGGGTTCATTTGTGGTAGACAAACACCAGCTCCTTGAAACAGATAAAGGTTGTCACCAGTAACCATGGGTGAGACGTGGGAGAATTTAGGGACACTGTGAGCCCACAGCAGTGTTTTGCAGGATGATGGTCTGAATAAAAAGGACTTGGCTGAAATACAGAGAGGCTGAGTCTCGGCCAAACTGAGTCCCAGGTGATGGTTAGATATCCAGTGAGACATCAGGCCAAGGTGTGTGAGGAAACATGAGCATGAGATGAATGGAAGCAGCTGGGTATCATTACAGTTACATTAGCAGCCATGGGGTGGTAGGGTCGGGGAACAGATGGGTCCAGGGCTGGTTTCCTCAGCAGGGATGTGAAATGAACCTGCTGGAAGGCAGAGGGGGCACAGCCATGGATCAGGGAGTTGTTGATGAGTGACTTAATGAATGGGAGAGTGTCAGGTGTGATCTTCTGGAGAGGAGGAGAGGGAAGGGGGGGCAAGGAGCAGAGAGTTAGGCAATGAGGCATGAGGAGTTCTGAGGCCTACGTTTGTCAACAGAACAGGATAAGTAACGGAGGGCTGTTGGCTGAGTTTGAATGGGCTGTGGTTTGATTGAAGGAGTTGCTGATGGTGGCTCAAACAATGCAAAGTCATTGGCAGAGAGAGAAGAGGGAGGAGGGAGTGGTGGAAAGAGCAGGGATGAAAAGGTGGAGAACAGGAAATGACAGAATGTGACATATAGTTGAGATTCTGGTAGACAGAGAGATCAGCGAGGGTGTGAGATTTTTCCCAATTTTGTTCTGCAGTCCATAGTTTGGCTCTGTCAGCATGGCGTGTGTCAGACAGGCCTGGAGACAAGGGGGAAAGCCAGACATAGCTGAGAAACATTCCACACATGGGAGTGAAGAAGGGGCCATGAAGCAAAGGGTAGAGAGACGGGTAAGGCTACAGTGGTAGGTGACAGAGGGAGGGCTGTAGGGGTTATGGTGAGAGGTGACTGAGTTGGGGGGGTTCGGGCTGTAGGGGTTATGGTGAGAGGTGACTGAGTGGGGGGGTTCGGGCTATAGGGGTTATGGTGAGAGGAGACTGAGTGGGGGGGTTTGGGCTGTAGGGGTTATGGTGAGAGGAGACTGAGTGGGGGGGTTCGGGCTGTAGGGGTTATGGTGAGAGGAGACTGAGTGGGGGGGTTCAGGCTGTAGGGGTTATGGTGAGAGGGAGACTGAGTGGAGGGGTTCGGGCTGTAGGGGTTATGGTGAGAAGAGACTGAGTGGGGGGGTTCGGGCTGTAGGGGTTATGGTAGTCAAATGACCAGAGCAAGGAGAAGAAGCCAGTGTTCAAAAGATGGGGTTGGTGAGGTGAAATACAGAGACATTCCAGTTATTAGCGATGAGCAGACTCACACCACCACCCTGTGAAGAAGGATGGGGCGTATGGGTGAAGGTGTGTTGAGAGGAAGGGTAGTGGGCGTGGCAGTGTTGTGGAGGGGCAGTGGGCGTGGTAGTGGATGTGGCTGTGTGGAGAAAGGAGAGTGGGCATGGTAGTGGGTGTGGCACCAGATGTGGCAATGTTGAGGAGGGGCAGTGGGCATGGCAGTGGGTGTGGTAGTGTTGAGCAGGGGCAGTGGGTGTGGCAGTGTTGAGTGGGGGAAGTGGGCATGGCAGTGGATGTGGCAGTGTTGTCAGGACTGATATGTGTCTCTTTGGAAGCCAGGAGCTGGAGGGAGAAGGAGAGGGGGTGTAGGTTGTGGTGAGATGTGTGCTGAGGGAATGTTTTTGGGCAGATGAGGTGAGCAGAGAGAGATGGGGATTGTATATTCACTCCCTCAGTCTGTGTTTCTGTCTGTCTATGTATCTGTCTGTTTGTCTGTCTCTACCTCTTTTTACTCCCCCTGTCTGTCTGCCTGTCTGTCTGTCTCTATCTCTTTTTACTCCCCCTGTCTGTCTGTCTGTCTGTCTGTGTGCCTCTCTTCTCACTCCTCTGTCTCCAGTTTCTGCAGGACACCCTGGATGCCCTGTTCAACATTATGATGGAGCACTCCCAGACTGATGACTATGACATCCTGGTGTTTGATGCTTTGGTGCGTAGCTGTCTTCCTCTCTCCCCTCTGAGTGATTAACCTTTCCTGTCAGTAGAAAACCACCTCAGAGTACTCACAACACTCTAAAATAACTGAGTAATATGTTTGTTTGCCTGAAAGTATCTTTGTGTAATGTCTGTGGTGTCTGTTTCTCAGATCTACATCATAGGTCTGATTGCAGACAGGAAGTTTCAGCACTTCAACACAGTGCTGGAGGCCTACATCAAACAGCACTTCAGTGCCACCCTCGCCTACAAGTATGTCTGCCTCTTTCTCTCTCTCAACAAGAGAGTAAATCACTCATATTAATAATGTGGAATATATTACTATAAGGAGTAAATCACTGCTAATCACTATTCACAGCTGAATGCTTCAGCTTCTCTTGTTGGGCCATAAAGAATAATCCCACCTGCTTCATGAGTTTTATGAGCTGTTTGCATTCAACCGTGCTGCTCATGCTGCTCTATACGCTGCTCTCTGTGCTGCTCTATACGCTGCTCTCTGTGCTGCTCTATACGCTGCTCTCTGTGCTGCTCTGTGTGCTGCTCTCTGTGCTGCTCTGTGTGCTGCTCTATACGCTGCTCTCTGTGCTGCTCTGTGTGCTGCTCTCTGTGCTGCTCTATACGCTGCTCTCTGTGCTGCTCTATACGCTGCTCTCTGTGCTGCTCTATACGCTGCTCTCTGTGCTGCTCTCTGCGCTGCTCTCTGTGCTGCTCTGTGTGCTGCTCACTGTGCTGCTCTGTGTGCTGCTCACTGTGCTGCTCTGTGTGCTGCTCACTGTGCTGCTCTGTGTGCTGCTCTGTGTGCTGCTCACTGTGCTGCTCTGTGTGCTGCTCACTGTGCTGCTCACTGTGCTGCTCTCTGTGCTGCTCACTGTGCTGCTCTGTGTGCTGCTCTCTGTGCTGCTCTGTGTGCTGCTCTGTGTGCTGCTCTCTGTGCTGCTCTGTGTGCTGCTCTCTGTGCTGCTCTCTGTGCTGCTCTCTGTGCTGCTCTGTGTGCTGCTCTGTGTGCTGCTCTCTGTGCTGCTCTCTGTGCTGCTCTGTGTGCTGCTCTCTGTGCTGCTCTCTGTGCTGCTCTGTGTGCTGCTCTCTGTGCTGCTCTGTGTGCTGCTCACTGTGCTGCTCTGTGTGCTGCTCACTGTGCTGCTCTGTGTGCTGCTCACTGTGCTGCTCACTGTGCTGCTCTCTGTGCTGCTCACTGTGCTGCTCTCTGTGCTGCTCTCTGTGCTGCTCTCTGTGCTGCTCTGTGTGCTGCTCTCTGTGCTGCTCTGTGTGCTGCTCTCTGTGCTGCTCTCTGTGCTGCTCTGTGTGCTGCTCACTGTGCTGCTCTGTGTGCTGCTCACTGTGCTGCTCACTGTGCTGCTCTCTGTGCTGCTCTGTGTGCTGCTCTCTGTGCTGCTCTCTGTGCTGCTCTGTGTGCTGCTCACTGTGCTGCTCTCTGTGCTGCTCTCTGTGCTGCTCTGTGTGCTGCTCTCTGTGCTGCTCTCTGTGCTGCTCTGTGTGCTGCTCACTGTGCTGCTCTGTGTGCTGCTCACTGTGCTGCTCACTGTGCTGCTCTCTGTGCTGCTCACTGTGCTGCTCTCTGTGCTGCTCTCTGTGCTGCTCACTGTGCTGCTCTCTGTGCTGCTCTGTGTGCTGCTCTCTGTGCTGCTCACTGTGCTGCTCACTGTGCTGCTCACTGTGCTGCTCTCTGTGCTGCTCACTGTGCTGCTCTGTGTGCCTAATGCAGGTTTCACTGCAATAACAGAGTGATCTGAGTCAGTCTCAGCCTCAGTCCTTTTATTCAATTCAATCCAATTCAGTTTATTTATATAGCGCTTTTTACAACAAAGTAGCTTTACATAGGTATTCCAGGCCTGATACCCCCTCAGAGCCAAAGGCGACAGTGGCGAGGAAAAACTGTCTTTTATCTGCACCCCATGTTCCTCGGGGGCAGAGAGTGCCTGCATACAGTCTGATGTGTGTGTGTGGCTGTTGCAGCATTAGATACACAGTAAAATCCGCACACACACATACACACATACACTCAAATACACACACACATATGCTAATGCACATGGTAGTACAAACACACACACATCTGTGCTAAAACACATAACAATGCAAACACACACAGTTATATTTTGTTTTCTGAATTTATTGATCTTTTTTTTAATGTTTCCTTCAGACATGGACTCTGCCATGACTTTTGCCAGGGTTCTCATGAATGCTGGCAATCTCAGCCAGGCCTGGGAAAAATGGCCTCAAATATACCTCTTTCATTTCTGTATCTATACTCTATATCAACTACCTCATTCAGTACTGTAAATATATATTCTATATCATATGTCTCCTTTACACATGTATCTATATTCTGCATCGTATTTCTGGTTTGTTTCTGTGTCCCGTGTGCAGGAAGCTGATGTCGGTGCTGAAGACCTATCTGGATGTGTCGAGTCGGGGGGAGCAGTGTGAGCCCATTCTGAGGACGCTCAAGGCGCTGGAGTACATCTTCAAATTCATTGTGCGCTCCCGAATGCTCTACTCACAGTGAGTGCACCTGCAGACAGGCGTCATGATGAGGAATAAGAAATGAACCAAGCCGCAAAGCATAGTGGAGTTTAATGTGTGTATTTATGCTTGTGTCTCTGTGAATGCTTGTGTGTGTTTGTGAATGTGTATGTGTCTGCATGAATATGTGTATGTGTGTGTGTGTATGAATGTGTGTGAATGTGTGTGTGTGTGTGTGTGTGTGTGTGTGTCTGTGTGTGAATGTGTGAGTGTGTGTGTGTGTGTCTGTGTGAATGTTTGTGTGTGTGTGTGCGTGCGTGTGTGTGTGTCTGTGTGAATGTTTGTGTGTGTGTGTGAGTGTGTGTGTGCGTGTGTGTGTGTGTGTGTGTGTGTGTGAATGTGTGTGTGTATGTGTGTGTGTGTGTGTGTGTGTGTGAATGTTTGTGTGTGTGTGAATGTTTGTGTGTGTGTGTCTGTGTGAATGTTTGTGTGTGTGTGCGTGCGTGTGTCTGTGGGTCTTCAGTGCCAGATCGTCTCAGTGCCTCACCTGCTTTCTTTCTTCAGTGCCAGATCGTCTCAGTGTCTTACTGCCTTTGTTTAAAAAAAAAAAAAAGAGAAGAAGCCTGTTCTGTTGCTGACACTTGGATTACCCTTTTGCCTACTGCCCTGGAACTTTGCTGACCTGTTTTCCTGT
Organism: Megalops cyprinoides; assembly: GCF_013368585.1. Taxonomy (NCBI): domain Eukaryota; kingdom Metazoa; phylum Chordata; class Actinopteri; order Elopiformes; family Megalopidae; genus Megalops; species Megalops cyprinoides. The sequence goes on along the minus strand of NC_050598.1, from coordinate 33,868,595 downwards.
CAGCTTTTTGCCCATATCGATCCTGTTTCTTGCCTGCAGTGTGCCTGTCTTCCCGGTAACAAGCCCTGCTTGTAATATAGATTCTGACCTTTTGCCATTTAGGATATTCTCCGTTTACAGCTGGAATTTTAGCTACTGACTCGGACTGTTCTGACTTTTTGGGGGTTTTTTTGACTTGCTGAATAGCTGTTTTGTACGGCCTGCGTCCTTTCCTCACGAACCCTGTCAGTGTGTGCAGCGTTTTGTACCTCCCCGCCTGCGGACTCCTTCAGCTCAGCCAGGCTGATTGGGCAACTTCTTTCTCTAATGGGCTCTGACGGCAGAGTATGGTGTTCATTAAGAGGGACTCTCAGCATGCACATGACAGCAAAGAATAACAACCACTTTCAATTAGAAAGCAGATTCCCTGCTGGGGCACCGCTGTTGTACCCTTGGGGAAGGTACCTAACTCACAATTGTCTTGGTAAGGATCCGGTTGTGTAAACGAATAAAACTAAGTCAGTCTGGATAAGAGCATTTGCTTAGTGACAGTAATACAAGGTAATGCAGTGTCTGCTTTTCCAACACACTGACAATCAACAGCAGAAGGAAAAATGTTATAGGTGAGAAGAATGACCTCCCAAACAAAACATACATGCATGTATCGACAATACAGAAAATCCTGAAAAACAAAAAATGAAATCATGAAATCATCTTTTAGTCCATGTCATAGATATCTGAATCATAGTTTCTGAGATTTCATACTTTATAATGTTCCAAACTGCAATAGTGGAGTGTGTAAAATATCTTCACACCCAGCCCTGTCTCAAAGAAAAATGACAATACAAATCAAAAAGCTAGTCTGTCAGGGCTCAGGCAAGGACTCAATCGCAGACCACAAGTGCGTCGGTTTCCGGGCAGATTTAATGAAATCGCAAAGCAGATCGTTAAACAGTTCACAGGCAGGGTCTAAACCAGAGAGGCAGTCCAAGGGAAGATCCAGGTATGGGAAAGTCGGAACAGGCAGGGTCGAACAACGGGCAGGCAGAGAGATCAAGCGAACAATACAGAGTGGCAGGCAATAAACAGATCAAAAAACAGGCAGGTCGAAAACGGGAAACGGCAAACCGACAGAAAAACGGCGGGGATGAAACAGTCAGAAAATACTGCTATGAACTAGCAACAATACAGAGGCACGCAGGGCAGATCTAGGGCAGGGCTGACAAGGGGATGGGAAGCAGGTGTGCAGGTGGGCAGGTGAATGCGATAAGCAATCAGGCTGGTGGAGAACCGGGCGGGGAGCAGAGCAGGGCTGAAACACAAGGGAAAAACAAAAGCACATGGGACGGGAAAAAACAAAAACACAACAGCTAGGGGGCGGGAGCACTGACATAGTCTGTTTCCTTATACCTCCTGTCCCACACAAATAAATGACACAAGATCAAATGTATTTCATTCAAGGAAACACAATGAAGAATGAAATTTTGCATTCTAAAATTCTAAATAATGCATGTGTGTGAGCGTGAGTCTGTGTATTTGTGTGCATGTGTGTGAGCGTGAGTCTATGTATTTGTGTTCATGTGTGTGAGCGTGAGTCTGTGTATTTGTGTGCATGTGTGTGAGCGTGAGTCTGTGTATTTGTGTGCATGTGTGTGAGCGTGAGTCTGTGTATTTGTGTGCATGTGTGGGGGCAGCAGTGGAGCATAGTGGATAAGGAGCATGACTCATCACCAAAAGGTTGCTGGTTCAATCTCCTGCTGGGGCACCGTTGCTGTACCCTTGGGCAAGGTACTTAACTCCCAATTGCCTCAGTAAATATCCAGCTGTACAAATGGATATCATTGTAACTGATGTAAGTCGCTCTGGGTAAAAGCATCTGCTAAATGCCAATAATGGAAAATAATGTGTCTGTGTATATGGGCTTAAGTGCATGTGCATGTATATTTCGTGCCTGTGTGTGTGAAATGCAGGGTGAGAGGAGGTGTACTCGTACAGAAGCAGTAGATCAGAGATGACAATGCCAGCATTAATCACATGTTGCTCAGAGATCTGCAGTTTTATGGGAAATTACGGTGCAGATTCATAATCTTCAATTCACCCTCCTGCTGCCCTGAACATCTGCAGAGTTACACTGAGACAGAGGGATAGACAGGGAGAGAGACACAGAGGTATAGATAGAGCGAGAGGTATAGACACAAAGAGAGGTATAGACAGAGGGATATAGATAGAGAGGTATAGACACAGAGAGAGGTATAGACAGAAGGATATAGATAGAGAGGTATAGACACAGAGAGAGGTATAGATGGAGAGGTATAGACACAGAGAGAGGTATAGACAGAGGGATATAGATAGAGAGGTATAGACACAGAGAGAGGTATAGATGGAGAGGTATAGACACAGAGAGAGGTATAGATGGAGAGGTATAGACACAGAGAGAGGTATAGACAGAGGGATATAGATAGAGAGGTATAGACACAGAGAGAGGTATAGATAGAGGGATATAGATAGAGAGGTATAGACACAGAGAGAGGTATACATGGAGAGGTATAGACACAGAGAGAGGTATAGACAGAGGGATATAGATGAAAATAAAGTGCTGATTTGGTCACATTTGGAAGGGTGTGTGATTGTGCTGTATCTCTCTGCCTACAGGCTGTATGAGGGAAAGGAACAGGCGGAATTTGAAGCTTCTCTGAGGCGACTGTTTGAGTCCATCAACAACCTGATGAAGAGTGACTACACCACTACACTCCTGCTACAGGTACACACACACACACTCACACACACTCCTGCTCCAGTACACACTCTCACACACACTCACATTCACACACACTCCTGCTACAGGTATACACACACACACACACCTGCTACAGGTACACACACACACACACACATTCTCTCACACACTCCTCCTACAGGTACACACACACACACACACTCTCTCTCTCACACACTCCTGCTACACGTACACTCACACACACTCCTGTTGCAGTACACAGACACACACACACTGGCTGCAGGTGTGCACACACATCTGTGTATCAAATATCAGGTTCCAAACAACACCACCCCTCTGCTTCTGAGGTCCTGTGTCCCTGTACCCAAGTCAGTGCCCTGGAACATGATTAAGGATCAGTTTGCATATACAGACTTTACTGCAACAACAACAACAACAATAATAATAATACATAATGTATGTATGTATACATTATGTATTATTGTGTTTTATTCACACACACACCAGCTGAGATGGAGAGGGAGGGGTTCAGCCAGTGGAACTAGGGATCATTAATTGGCCAGACTGAAAGAGTCTGATTGGTCAGCAGGGAATCCCCTGCTCCTATGACCACAGAGAGACAGGGCCTGTTTCACACCCCATCCAACAGACAGAGAGATTTTCTTACTGTTGAAATGAGAGAACTGTGGAAATTCCCCCCTGATGAACGTGCCAGAAACAGAATACAGATTAGTGTAGAAGATGCACTGTAACTTTTATGTTGTGTATGTAAGCATATGTTTGCATGTATGTGTCTGTGCTTGTATACTGATGTACAATTTTCCTGTGCATATGTGTGCATGTGCACATGTGTGTGTGCATATCTGTGTCCAGGTTGCTGCTCTGAAGTACCTGCCAACAGTCCTGCATGATGTGGAGAAAGTGTTTGATGCCAAGCTGCTCAGGTGAGTCTCCCTCTTATATCTGTTCCATGTCTCCAGCAGACAAAGTTTTCCCCAGGCTGTCAGGCTGTCTTCAGTTCAGCATTTCAGCAGAGAACAGTGCCCTCCTCCATTTCTGTCCTTCCTTTTCTATTCTTCATGTCAATGTAATGCATACAGGAAACACCACTCTCTATCAGTGTAATGCATACAGGAAACACCACTCTCTATCAGTGTAATGCATACAGGAAACACCACTCTCTATCAGTGTAATGCATACAGGAAACACCACTCTCTATCAGTGTAATACATACAGGAAACACCTCTCTATCAGTGTAATGCATACAGGAAAGCATCACTCTTATTTCACTAATAACCTCTATCCATTACGCCCATATAGAGTAGTGTAATGGATATACTGTAGAATAGTTCTGCTATCCTGTGTCCATTATGCTGATAGAGAGTGGTGCTGTCCTACATTCGCTAAACCAACAGAGAAAATGGTAAAGTTAGATTAATTGATCCAAAGATGATATAAATTATGTGAGAATTTTCATGTCTTTCCAAAACACCTGTTAATATGTTTTGTATAAGAAATACAAGAAATACCATACTCATAAGAAGAAATGCAGCCCTTTCTTCTACATGCTGGATGGACAAGAGTATGGCTGGGATTGGCTAGAGGGCAGTAACCACATGCTGGTATTGTCACATGGTAGAGGACTGTGAGCAGCATGGTGACCTGTTCAGCCGTCTCATGGTGCACTTTTCTGAGCAGCAGATACTGCACAAACTCACAGCCTCCCCAGTGCCGTCTCTGGAGCAGGTAGAGCATTCACCCATTACAGGCCCACTGTCAGACTCATTACACAGGCACACTGTTCAACATGGCCAGATGATTCCTGATAATTACAATGTTTCTTGCCCTTTGTTTTTCCAAGACCAATCATCAGCCAAAAGCATCTGCGTAGATTCTTTCCTTTATCTCTGTGAGAAAGCAAATTTCCCCATGCAGCTGGGACCGTTAGCTGCTGGCTCTCAGGAGTTACTGTTGCATAATATCTATACGCAAGCCAATGTCCTCACTGAACTTCAAAGCCGTCATCAAGTCATCTTTTATGTGGATTTTTTTTGTTTTCTCATTTTTTAACTGTGCAATTTCAGCAAATTGCTTGCAGTACTTTATCTTACAGCATGATTAGCAGTTTTTATTCCTGAAAGGAAAGTTTGCTGCTGATGAATCAGGTCATATTTTACTTAGAATGACATTTTACCATGAAATCATGCAACTGCCGATCTTTCTGAGTCAGATGGACAAGATTCTGCAGAGACACAGTGAGACGCAGCGAGACACAATGATTACACACAGAGACACAGGGAGACACAGGGATACACAGAGACACAGGGAGACACAGAGACACACAGAGACACACAGAGACACAGAGAGACACAGGGAGACACAGGGATACACAGAGACACAGGGAGACACAGGGATACACAGAGACACAGGGAGACACAGAGACACACAGAGACACACAGAGACACAGAGAGACACAGGGAGACACAGGGATACACAGAGACACAGGGAGACACAGGGATACACAGAGACACAGGGAGACACAGAGACACACAGAGAGACACAGAAAGACACAGGGAGACACAGAGATGCACAGAGACACAGAGAGACACAGAGAGACACAGAGACACAGAGAGACACACAATGAGACACAGTGAGACACAGTGAGACATAGGGAGACACAATAAGACACAGAGAGACGCACAGAGAGACACAGGGAGACACAGAGATGCACACAGAGAAACAGTGAGACACAGTGAGACACAGAGAGACACACAGAGACACAGAGAGATAGAGACACAGAGAGACACACAGAGACACAGAGAGACACACAGAGAGATAGAGACACAGAGAGACACACAGAGACACACAGAGACACAGAGAGAGTGAGACCCACAGAGACACAGTGAGAGTGAGACACACGGAGACACACAGAGACACAGTGAGAGTGAGACACACAGAGACACAGTGAGACACACAGAGACACAGTGAGAGTGAGACACACAGAGACAGAGTGAGACACACAGAGACAGAGTGAGACACAGTGAGACACACAGAGACACAGTGAGAGTAAGACACACAGAGACAGAGTGAGACACACAGAGACAGAGTGAGACACAGAGAGACACACAATGAGACACAGTGAGACACAGTGAGACACAGGGAGACACACAGAGACACAGTGAGACACACAGAGACGCACAGAGACACAGAGAGACACACAGAGAAACAGTGAGACACAGTGAGACACAGAGACACAGAGAGACACACAGAGACACAGAGAGATAGAGACACAGAGAGACACACAGAGACACAGAGAGACACACAGAGAGATAGAGACACAGAGAGACACAGAGAGACACACAGAGACACAGAGAGAGTGAGACCCACAGAGACACAGTGAGAGTGAGACACACGGAGACACACAGAGACACAGTGAGAGTGAGACACACAGAGACACAGTGAGACACACAGAGACACAGTGAGAGTGAGACACACAGAGACAGAGTGAGACACACAGAGACAGAGTGAGACACAGTGAGACACACAGAGACACAGTGAGAGTAAGACACACAGAGACAGAGTGAGACACACAGAGACACACAATGAGACACAGAGAGACACACAATGAGACACAGTGAGACACAGTGAGACACAGGGAGACACACAGAGACACAGTGAGACACACAGAGACGCACAGAGACACAGAGAGACACACAGAGAAACAGTGAGACACAGTGAGACACAGAGAGACACACAGAGACACAGAGAGAGTGAGACCCACAGAGACACAGTGAGACACAGTGAGACACAGGGAGACACACAGAGACACAGTGAGACACACAGAGACACAGTGAGACACACAGAGACACAGTGAGAGTGAGACACACAGAGACAGAGTGAGACACACAGAGACAGAGTGAGACACAGTGAGACACACAGAGACACAGTGAGAGTAAGACACACAGAGACAGAGTGAGACACACAGAGACACAGTGAGACACACAGATACAGTGAGAGACACAGAGACACAAAATTTTGCATTTAGGTAACAGAAAGGTTTCATGCGATTACTCAGCCAGATGTTCTCAGCCAGTTCAAATGGCTTTTAAACCTGCCATGGACCTTGAAAGATGTACTGCCAATGACACACTCATCGGAACAGCAGCATCTGTTTCAGATCAGCCCAGATTCTTCTCCCTGTTTCTGTCTGCAGCCAGCTCCTGTATGATTTCTACACCTGCATTCCTCCAGAGAAACTACAGAAACAGAAAGTGGCATCCATGACAGAGATTGTGGGCAGCAAACTCTTCCAGAGACAGGGTAAGAAAGCTGCATGTTTCTCTCTCTCTCTCTCTCTCTCTCTCTCTCTCTCTCTCTCTCTCTCTTTTTCTTTCCTGGTACATGTTGCCAAAGCATTAACGAGACATTAAAACATAACCCACAATAGAAAAATCAAATGTAGAGCATTCCCATAAATAGAAAACTAAAACAGGATGTCCCTTGTCTGCTTTGTGTCCTTCAGGCCATAGGATGGGCAGGCTTCTGTATCTCTCACATTCAGAGCTTTGGGAAGAATTGAAAGAGAAAGAGGTTTTTCCTTATGTGGCTGCATTTCTATCATGGTGTATGAACATCTGTCTCCACTTCCTGAAGCTGACAGTGTGAACACAACGTGTGCTGTCTGGGCCGCCAGGACTGCCTGTGTTAGCCTGTGCTGTCTATGCTGCCAGGGCTGCCTGTGTTAGCCTGCACTGACTCTGGGCCGCCAGGACTGCCTGTGTTAGCCTGTGCTGTCTCTGGGCTACCAGGACTTCTTGTGTCGGTCTGTCCAAAAAACAAGACTGTGCTAATTGAGCCTGTAACTTGGCAAGGTATTTCTCAAATTTCACAGTTACCATGCTCAGGTAACCTGGCACAGTGCATTCAGGTGTCTGGTATGTGTTTGTTGTGTTATCATTAGATTAATGAAGTGCTTTTGTCTTGAAGTGGTGTGCGGTTAGTGGGGGTTTGTGCCGCTGGCTGAGGGTTAGGGTTAGACTGTTTTCTGCATTCAGATCTCAGTATTGCAGGGCTTTATGATGGAGTGAGTTTGGGTCACTGTTTCATATTGCTATGAGTCCAAAATCTGAAGTTTCTTTATGTATGTTAATACTCAGTGGCTGCACCTCTAATGCAGCCCCGCATGTTTGGGGATTTTCTGTGCAAGAGAGGCACTGTGCTCAGTGTGTGCTGAGAGGCACTGTGCTCAGTGTGTGCTCAGTGTGTGCTGAGAGGCACTGTGCTCAGTGTGTGCTCAGTGTGTGCTCAGCGATGCTGTGCTCAGTGTGTGCTGAGAGGCACTGTGCTCAGTGTGTGCTCAGTGTGTGCTCAGTGTGTGCTCAGTGTGTGCTCAGTGTGTGCTGAGAGGCACTGTGCTCAGTGTGTGCTCAGCGATGCTGTGCTCAGTGTGTGAGTGTAGGAGTTTTACAGGAGTGTGGACTGATTGGTCTGCATTGGTGCTGCTCATGCTCTGATTGGTCTGCATTGGTGCTGCTCATGCTCTGATTGGTCTGCATTGGTGCTGCTCGTGCTCTGATTGGTCTGCATTGGTGCTGCTCGTGCTCTGATTGGTCTGCCTTGGTGCTGCTCGTGCTCTGATTGGTCTGCATTGGTGCTGCTCGTGCTCTGATTGGTCTGCATTGGTGCTGCTCGTGCTCTGATTGGTCTACATTGGTGCCGCTCGTGCTCTGATTGGTCTACATTGGTGCTGCTCGTGCTCGGAGCATCATGGCTGACCTGGAAGCAGGACTGTTACGCATGGAGGATCCATCCAGAGACGACACTCACACTCTGCTTTCTTATCCACCATTATAAGGATGTCATATTCATGAATGAAAGAGTAGTTGTTTTATTGTGTGCTTTATGTATCTTGCAGGCTGTGGCTGGCAGATAGACAGGTAGGACAGGTAGACGAAGGTTTTTTTTTAAAGAAGCTGGTGGGTGCGGGGGTGGGGTGGGGGTTCAGTGCAGCCGATTATTGATGTTATTTTTGGGCAGCTCATTGATCACACAGTTGCCTGGAGAGCAGCTTCTGTCGATGGCAGCACACTGATTGGTTCCCCGACTCCTGAGCGGTGTGGCACACTCTACATCATGGAGGTGTCCCTTAGTTTATCTGTGCGTTAGAGGCGTTCTGAAGTACACCCACACCATGACATCATCTGCATGTGCTGAGAGCTGGAGTGTCGTATGGAAAGGAGCTCTTTAGAGCTCTGCAACATACTGCCTTTAATCAGCTTTCACACTTTCATACAGAATGACCTGCATGATCTCAATAAATCTGCCTTAAAGACCGGCTACTCCCCGGAAATGGCTCTTCTTTCTGTCACTAATGGCCTTTGCTCTGCAAGGGCTGCTTCCTAATCTGGTACTTTTAGATGTTTCTGCAGCCTTTGACACAGTAAATCACCTCATCCTCTCATCTTCTTCGATGGTGATGGGCATCTCCAGGGATCTCCTTTGGACTTCATCCTGCCTCTCTGGATGCACCTATCAGGTGTCCTGGAGAGAAGCAGCATCAACCCCTCAGATCCTCTCTGTAGGAGTCCCTCACAGTTCAGCCCCGGTTCCTCGTCTTTTATCCTTGTATACAAGATCATGTGCCTCTGTCATTTCCTGCCATGGCTTCTCATATCACCGCCATGCTGATGATACTCAGCCATACCCATCCTCCCTTACTTTGATGCCCAGGTTTCATCATGCATCTCACTTGCTTGGCTGATGTCTCTTTGTGGATGTCTAACCATTTGTGAGACTCAGTTTGGCTGAGAATGAGCTTCAGAATGCTGGTGTTAGCCTAGCGAGCAGTGCAGGGAATTGCATCTTCTCCTCAGTCAGACCGCACACACCAGCCAGCAGCTGAAACAGCTCATAAATGCCCATCACACAGTAAACCTGTGTTGAACTCCCAGCATGCTCTGTAAACACCTGTGCTTACTTCCCATCACACAGTTGTCAAAGAGCAAAGAGTAAAGGAACAGAGAGATCAATTTCTTCTATCAGTGCATACTGATGGAAGGCTTCCATCACAATAAGAGAACTCAATAAGGAATGTAGCTGAAAAAAATGCTTTTTGAATATTTGTGACTTCAGTACTACTCCCTATTCATAACCTCTGTAATATATCTCAGACAGCTGTGGAGGACGTGGGCAGATACTAACATGCAGCAATTTCTCAATGTATTCAACTAAATCCATATTGTACAGTTTATTTAAGTGTGTGTTTATTTATGTATGTATGTAGGTTTACTATTTTGTAGACTAGGTTTACATATTTTACAGACTAGGTTTACATGTTTACTTTTATAGATTAGGTTTATATGTTTTATAGGCTACTGTTATGGGTTAAATGGGGCATGTGTGTGTGCGTGTGTGTGTGTGTGTGTGTGTGTGTGAGAGGGCATGTGTGTGTGTCTGTGTGTGTGTGTGTGTGTGTGTGTGAGAGGGCATGTGTGTGTGTGTGTGTGTGTGTGTGTGTGTGTGTGTGTGTGAGAGGGCATGTGTGTGTGTGTGTGTGTGTGTGTGTGTGTGTGTGTGTGTGTGTGTGTATGTGTGTGGTGCAATCAATTCCATTCCAGATCAGGCAGCTGAAATTGGGTTCCTGAAGATTTCTTTCGAAAATGAGTGATTCTGAGGAAAGCTCCGCCTCTCTCTGTCATGTGACCTCCCTGTGACCCCGCTGTGTGCAGAGTGCCGGGACGTGCTCTTACCCATGATGCTGCGGGAGCTGGGCGTAGCGCTGGCGGACGTAGGGGAGGGGCCTCAGGACGAGCGCAGGAACAGTGTGGAGCTGCTCAACAACATCCTGGAGGTGCTGAGCAGGACTGACGTGGTGAGAGACTGCAGCCACACATACACACACACACACATACACACACACACACACCATACAGATACACTGGTTTTTCACACTCTCCTGTTTTACCAACTAAATCTTCCCATTCCCCCAGCTCCCATAATGCCCTGCTTCCTGAGCAAGCTGTGTGAAGGGGAGGGAGAGGGAAATAGAAAGATTGAGTGTGAGTGTGTGCTTGGCTGTGTGCATATGTGTGTATCTGTGTGTGCATATATGTATGTGTGTATATCTGTGTGTGTGTGTGTGTATCTGTGTGTGCATATATGTATGTGTGTATATCTGTGTGTGTGTGTATGTGTGTATATCCGTGTGTGCATATATGTATGTGTGTATATCTGTGTGTGTGTGTGTGTATGTGTGTATATCCGTGTGTGCATATATGTATGTGTGTATATCTGTGTGTGCATACATGTATGTGTGTATATCTGTGTGTGTACGTGTTGTTTGCATGTGTGCATGGGAGTTACAGCCGGGAATCTGTTGGCAAATGAAAAGGTTTAATCCCTGTTCATCTGAATCTCAGATGCTGTAAATCTGTCTCACTCCATTATATTCTCTGCACATTGAACTGTCATGACAGGAGGCTTCCTGTCTCATCCAATCAATTTTGGGCTCCTGCCCCCAGCATGGGTTCCTTTGCTAATCACTGTGCAGCAGTGACACGCTGACACCCGACATTCAACAGTGTGTTACAGTAACACACATGCACAAACATGTACTCACAGACACACTTCTCCACACTCCACACAGCATACTCTGCCTGCAGGGGGAAGTCTGAAAGCCCGGCTCGGGGTTCGCAGTGTAGCAGTGTGAATATTACACTGTTTATACATGCCGTCAGTAGGCTGCCTGCACTGTAGTGAAGGGCAGTCACTGTAAATCCAGCTTTATTTTGAAAACAGAAGGCCAGCAATTGCAGATAGTGACAGCAGTTTCCCAAAACATTTCATAATGTAGAGCTGCCTGTAGAGCTCTCACTCGAGCACACCAACGACGGAAGTGCCCGAGTGGTGGAGGATGGCGTGCCGTCTTACCTTTGGAGGCTCAGGACCAGAATTCATTACATATCACTGAGACAGAATGCTTATATATGCAACCAAGGGACTGTAGCCTCTGGTCTCGTGTAGTGTTGCTCTATACGGGTTGCAGTCTCTCATAGAGATGCATACATGCCTGTGGCCTGAGCTTGACCTAAAATGGCTCTAGTTGTATAGGCAAGAGACTACAGAGTATACCGATAGCATAATGATTCTGTAAGCGTGTAAATAGCAGTTATCCTACTGTACAGTGATCAGCTGCAACGGGTAAGACAGAAAATCTTGCAAATCTTGTGATAACCTGGGGGGTACGAAGGGGTGCTAATGAACGAGGAATGCAAAGATAAGTGCACTCCTCACTGTTCACTTTTCTGCCACATGTTACAGTCTTTATTATGAACCCATCGTCCCTCCCTGCTACATACAACATTGACATGCATGTGAAATTAGCTTTCAAATGACACCAAATGTGATTATGTTGCACATGAGAATGACCATATTCAGTACTTTTGACAAGAGATGAACAGAGTCCTGAGTGTTGCTGTGCTGTAGATTGCCTGGCAGCAGACAGAGTCCTGCCCTTAGCGTGACCTGCTGACCAGAGATTAAGGGCAAGGGTTGGCCTGCCGCTACCCCCCAGTTGAGCTGCTTAATAGTCACGCTTGGTGGGTGTTGCATGGTAACTGAGGTATCCAGATAACTATTGCACCCTCCTGACCTCCTGCAAGCCCAGAGGTGAACACTTGCATTCCTTTGGGGGGTTTTGAAGGATATGTGGTCCTGTAAATTGCCCTACAATACCATGTGAGCAATTCCATTCAAAATAGCACCAAGTCGCATAGTTGAGGGAATCCTAAGCCACAAAAGCGGCTTTCACTTGCCCTCTGTTGCTCCCTTAGAGCGACTGTAGAGGCTCGTACCGTTGGTGTGGCCACAATCCCTCTTGTTTAGCATTCCAGGGTGTATGTTTGCACAGACCCTCCACTACTGTATACGACTGCATACTACTGGCTACTGGAAGCACTTGGTCCAGTGTTACCACTGTTTCTTACTGTGTGTGAGAAACGTGTATTCATACCGTGAAATTCAGTACTATCTCTGCTAACATTATCATATTTTTTGGCTTCAGTGCAGGTGAATAAATTTCACATAAAATTTGTAAGATGCAAACGTGCAGCTGAGGGGAGAGGAGACCGGAATACGTCCGTGGAGAGAGCAGAACAGACAGGAGCGGGATAGCACGTCACCAAGGGCACCGCGATGTGAGGGGTGGGGGAGGGGGAGGGGAGGGGAGGGTTTTGCAGACTTTGGGTGACTTGTGGGTGGATAGGGAAGCAGGAAGTCAGAGAAATAAAGGACAGGCTTTATAGGCAATTGGGATAATTTTGTTATAAACAGTCTGACTGTATTTAACTTTGTATTTCACTCCAGCACAGATCTTACAGGATGGAGGTGATGTGAAACTCGGAATGAGAGGAAACAGAAGCAGGCAGCTGAGTTCCAGCAGCCTGCTCTGCACTGCCACTCATGCCTGTCATGACTTTTACCTGATGCAATATATGATTATATAAGAAGCATCAACAGCCTGAGTCCCAACACCCACTGAAGATGATAACTTTAGGACAGTAAGCAGGTCTATTGTCCACATACCAAAAAAACCACAAAAACTGCAGGTTCAACCACTACCCTGACATACAGTGGTGGTCATATTAGTGGAGCGTTTGGAGTGTATGGTAGGGGTGTAGGCTGTGTGTGCAGTGTGTGTGTGTGCGCGTGTGTATTCTCAGTTGTTCTCATGCTCTCCATCCTGTGTCTGTTCTTCGGCAGGGCGACACCTTTAAGCACATTCAGGACATCGTCGTCACTCTGCTGCGGACCATAAACCGCACCGTCATCACCATGGGCCGAGAGCACGCGCTGATCGTGAGTGATCCGCTTCTACCCTGCCCTTTCTCTCTCTCTCCCTCTCTCTCTCTCCCCCCTCCCTCTCTCTCTCCCTCGCTGTCTCCCCCTCACTCTTTCCCCTGATGTTAAGATGACACCAGGCCAGAGGCAGGTCTCAGGTAAGACAGCCTAAAGTAACTCTTTTTCTCTTTGCTTCTACACCCTGATCTGAGATCTGTCCACAGCTGTGGCCCAGGTTCACTGTCTGAGAGGGTCAGCTGTTTGACCAGGACTGGCGAAGGAGGAGATTGCACACAGATATCACTATCTAAACATAATCACTTTATTATTAACAAACAGCTGCAGAAACAGCAGGTAGCTGTGCTCTCCAGCCTGTCCTAAAAGGCACAGGGCTCTGGCTGCTCTGCAGGGAGCTGAAGGACAACAGGAGCGTCACCTGATTCATATCCACTCATACATGAGCAGTTGCATTTGTGGATTCGTACATGAGCAGTTGCATTTGTAGATTCGTACATGTGGAGTTGCATTTGTAGATTCATACATGTGGAGTTGTATTTGTAGATTCATACATGTGGAGTTGTATTTGTAGATTCGTACATGTGGAGTTGTATTTGTAGATTCGTATATGTGGATGTATATTTGTAGGTTCACACTCGTGTTTTGCTGGGTGGTTACTGTGTGTGGGGTGTTTGTGTAAAACACTGGGTAGAGTGTTTATGATGACCCATGATTATTACATTAGTAAAATCTCTGCTTTTAATGGGTCTAAGGTATTAATTCCATATATGATGCCAGAGCCTGGACAGTGAGAAGGAAAGCTATGAAAATAACCACAGAAAATTAGTAGAAAAGTGAAAGGCAAGAGAGATTTTTCACCATGGGGGGGTTGTGTTGTATTGTCTCACTTATTGCACGTTTTCTCAGTGGAATTTTGAGAGCAGGGCCTGTATCTCCTATGTGAGTCTGCATGTGTGTGCAGTGTGTTCTGATTGAGGAGTCTGTGCTGCTCTTGTTGTATTCTGTGGAAGAATAGTGTTATGAGGAGGATGGATTCTAGGCTCTGATTGGAGGAACAGTGTAATGAGGGTGTGGTCTAGGCTCTGATTGGAGGAGTCGTGCCAGTTGGATTGGCAGGCCGCACACAGGGCAGGTCCCTTTGTTCAGCGTTTCTGAGGTTCGAGTCTGACAGCCTGCAGCAGCAGCAGCAGCAGCAGCAGTAACAGCAGCAGTAACAGCAGCAGCAGCAGCAGTAACAGCAGCAGTAACAGCAGCAGCAGCAGCAGTAGCAGTAACAGCAGCAGTAACAGCAGCAGCAGCAGTAACAGCAGCAGTAGCAGTAACAGCAGCAGTAACAGCAGCAGCAGCAGCAGTAACAGCAGCAGTAACAGCAGCAGTAACAGCAGCAGCAGCAGCAGTAACAGTAACAGCAGCAGTAGCAGCAGTAACAGCAGCAGCAGCAGTAACAGCAGTAGCAGCAGCAGTAACAGCAGTAACAGCAGTAACAGCAGCAGCAGCAGTAACAGCAGTAACAGCAGTAACAGCAGTAGCAGCAGCAGCAGCAGCAGCAGCAGCAGCAGTAACAGCAGCAGCAGCAGTAACAGCAGTAACAGCAGTAACAGCAGTAACAGCAGCAGCAGCAGTAACAGCAGCGGCAGCAGTAACAGCAGCAGCAGCAGTAACAGCAGTAACAGCAGTAACAGCAGCAGCAGCAGCAGTAACAGCAGCAGCAGCAGTAACAGCAGCAGTAGCAGTAACAGCAGCAGTAACAGCAGCAGCAGCAGCAGTAACAGTAACAGCAGCAGCAGCAGCAGTAACAGCAGCAGCAGCAGTAACAGCAGTAGCAGCAGTAACAGCAGCAGTAGCAGTAACAGCAGCAGTAACAGCAGCAGCAGCAGCAGTAACAGTAACAGCAGCAGCAGCAGCAGCAGTAACAGCAGCAGTAGCAGTAACAGCAGCAGCAGCAGTAACAGCAGCAGTAGCAGTAACAGCAGCAGTAACAGCAGCAGCAGCAGCAGTAACAGTAACAGCAGCAGCAGCAGCAGTAACAGCAGCAGCAGCAGTAACAGCAGTAGCAGCAGCAGTAACAGCAGTAACAGCAGTAACAGCAGCAGCAGCAGTAACAGCAGTAACAGCAGTAACAGCAGCAGCAGCAGCAGCAGCAGCAGCAGTAACAGCAGCAGCAGCAGCAGTAACAGCAGCAGCAGCAGTAACAGCAGTAACAGCAGTAACAGCAGCAGCAGCAGTAACAGCAGCGGCAGCAGTAACAGCAGCAGCAGCAGTAACAGCAGCAGCAGCAGCAGCAGCAGCAGCAGCAGCAGCAGCAGCAGTAACAGCAGCAACAGCAGCAGCAGCAGCAGCAGCAGCAGTAACAGCAGCAGCAGCAGTAACAGCAGTAGCAGCAGCAGCAGCAGTAACAGCAGTAGCAGCAGCAGTGTGCCAGCTCCTCGTCACACAGATTAAACCCTCTCTAAACCATTAGCTCACAAAACATTCTGTTACACGGCATCAGATAAGCTCTTTTCAGCAGCTGGTGGAAATAACGTTTTGAAAATGTTTGGTCACACGCTGAACAGAACGTGCAGTCAGGTGCTCCACCATCTCCGGCAATGTGCCCACCAATCAGATCACTTCTGCAGGTCTGTGGACCAGTGCAACACTGTCCTATACCAGTAACATGACACCATGCTTCCACAGCCTGTGAGATTCTCAGCTCCGTGGTAACAGTGTAGCCTACATAAGTATCTTCAAAAATACAAGGCTTTGGTGTCACTATGACAAGAGCTGGCTGTAGCATCTCTTTGGTGACAGCAGGTCAGTGAATCTACCAGTGAGATGTTAGTTTTTTACAACTGTTTTCACACTTTGGTCAATACAAATACACTTTTTCAAAACTCTTAACACAGCGTGCATAACAGCCATGCATATGAGCACATCAGTTAATCTTTCATGCAATATGCGCTACAACCACCAAAACACTTCATAATTCACCCAAAAGTGACTTGTGCTGCCATGACTATAGCAAATGTTCTCTCCCAGGAAGACTACATTGTCACTCAAAATGCAATGGACTAAAAAACAGAAACCACTTGAAGCATTGCAAAATGCATATATTATGTGTTGCCATATCCTCAGTTTTTGCATAGATTAGTGCTGCATTGTAAAAAAAAAAGTTTACAGTACATTAATGCCAAAACAAATATAATCTGAAATGCTGCAATATACCTCATTGACAGCTCCTGTGCTACAATGTTTTGAGGTATATTCTAGTACAACAAGAAGTCTGCAGATGCTTTTCATTTCTAGTACAGTAAGTGAAACAACAACACATGATACTACCACTAGAAGTCTGCTGTAGCCCTTATGTTGATCCATGGTGTCCTCTGTATTTTGAGTCAAATTTTTATGAATTTCACATTTACTGCAACATTCTCCCTTGCCTTGAACCTTTAGAAAAAAATCTTTAGCATATCTTATCCACCCCTACAATCCCCC
>NC_050598.1:33829051-33836551 GCF_013368585.1 Megalops cyprinoides | reverse complement strand
GGGGGGGGGGTGCTTCCACATGCAAATGAATAAAAATTCATATAAGATAAATTACTCTGTTTCTTTCACTCTTCTTATCCTCGTAACTTTTTCTGCAGCTGTGGAACAATTATTTTCACCTGGCCGTGGCATTCATTACCCAGGAGTCTCTGCAGCTACAGCACTTCTCTCCCACCAAGAGGAACAAGATCCTGACCAAGTGAGTGAGTTTCAGACTGAGACTGGCCCCTCAGCAGTGAGTGAGTTTCAGACTGAGACTGGCCCCTCAGCAGTGAGTGAGTTTCAGACTGAGACCGGCCCCTCAGCAGTGAGTGAGTTTCAGACTGAGACCGGCCCCTCAGCAGTGAGTGAGTTTCAGACTGAGACCGGCCCCTCAGCAGTGAGTGAGTTTCAGACTGAGACTGGCCCCTCAGCAGTGAGTGAGTTTCAGACTGAGACCGGCCCCTCAGCAGTGAGTGAGTTTCAGACTGAGACCGGCCCCTCAGCAGTGAGTGAGTTTCAGACTGAGACTGGCCCCTCAGCAGTGAGTGTGTGTCAGACTGAGACTGGCCCCTCAGCAGTGAGTGAGTTTCAGACTGAGACCGGCCCCTCAGCAGTGAGTGAGTTTCAGACTGAGACTGGCCCCTCAGCAGTGAGTGAGTTTCAGACTGAGACCGGCCCCTCAGTAGTGAGTGAGTTTCAGACTGAGACTGGCCCCTCAGCAGTGAGTGAGTTTCAGACTGAGACTGGCCCCTCAGCAGTGAGTGAGTTTCAGACTGAGACTGGCCCCTCAGCAGTGAGTGAGTTTCAGACTGAGACTGGCCCCTCAGCAGTGAGTGAGTTTCAGACTGAGACCGGCCCCTCAGCAGTGAGTGAGTTTCAGACTGAGACTGGCCCCTCAGCAGTGAGTGAGTTTCAGACTGAGACCGGCCCCTCAGCAGTGAGTGAGTTTCAGACTGAGACCGGCCCCTCAGCAGTGAGTGAGTTTCAGACTGAGACTGGCCCCTCAGCAGTGAGTGAGTTTCAGACTGAGACCGGCCCCTCAGCAGTGAGTGAGTTTCAGACTGAGACTGGCCCCTCAGCAGTGAGTGAGTTTCAGACTGAGACCGGCCCCTCAGCAGTGAGTGAGTTTCAGACTGAGACCGGCCCCTCAGCAGTGAGTGAGTTTCAGACTGAGACCGGCCCCTCAGCAGTGAGTGAGTTTCAGACTGAGACTGGCCCCTCAGCAGTGAGTGAGTTTCAGACTGAGACCGGCCCCTCAGCAGTGAGTGAGTTTCAGACTGAGACTGGCCCCTCAGCAGTGAGTGAGTTTCAGACTGAGACTGGCCCCTCAGCAGTGAGTGAGTTTCAGACTGAGACTGGCCCCTCAGCAGTGAGTGAGTTTCAGACTGAGACTGGCCCCTCAGCAGTGAGTGAGTTTCAGACTGAGACTGGCCCCTCAGCAGTGAGTGAGTTTCAGACTGAGACTGGCCCCTCAGCAGTGAGTGAGTTTCAGACTGAGACTGGCCCCTCAGCAGTGAGTGAGTTTCAGACTGAGACTGGCCCCTCAGCAGTGAGTGAGTTTCAGACTGAGACTGGCCCCTCAGCAGTGAGTGAGTTTCAGACTGAGACTGGCCCCTCAGCAGTGAGTGAGTTTCAGACTGAGACTGGCCCCTCAGCAGTGAGTGAGTTTCAGACTGAGACTGGCCCCTCAGCAGTGAGTGAGTTTCAGACTGAGACCGGCCCCTCAGCAGTGAGTGAGTTTCAGACTGAGACTGGCCCCTCAGCAGTGAGTGAGTTTCAGACTGAGACCGGCCCCTCAGCAGTGAGTGAGTTTCAGACTGAGACCGGCCCCTCAGCAGTGAGTGAGTGTCAGACTGAGACTGGCCCCTCAGCAGTGAGTGAGTTTCAGACTGAGACTGGCCCCTCAGCAGTGAGTGAGTTTCAGACTGAGACCGGCCCCTCAGCAGTGAGTGAGTTTCAGACTGAGACCGGCCCCTCAGCAGTGAGTGAGTTTCAGACTGAGACTGGCCCCTCAGCAGTGAGTGAGTTTCAGACTGAGACCGGCCCCTCAGCAGTGAGTGAGTTTCAGACTGAGACTGGCCCCTCAGCAGTGAGTGAGTTTCAGACTGAGACTGGCCCCTCAGCAGTGAGTGAGTTTCAGACTGAGACCGGCCCCTCAGCAGTGAGTGAGTTTCAGACTGAGACCGGCCCCTCAGCAGTGAGTGAGTTTCAGACTGAGACTGGCCCCTCAGCAGTGAGTGAGTTTCAGACTGAGACTGGCCCCTCAGCAGTGAGTGAGTTTCAGACTGAGACTGGCCCCTCAGCAGTGAGTGAGTTTCAGACTGAGACCGGCCCCTCAGCAGTGAGTGTGTGTCAGACTGAGACTGGCCCCTCAGCAGTGAGTGAGTTTCAGACTGAGACTGGCCCCTCAGCAGTGAGTGAGTTTCAGACTGAGACTGGCCCCTCAGCAGTGAGTGAGTTTCAGACTGAGACCGGCCCCTCAGCAGTGAGTGAGTTTCAGACTGAGACAGGCCCCTCAGCAGTGAGTGAGTTTCAGACTGAGACTGGCCCCTCAGCAGTGAGTGAGTTTCAGACTGAGACTGGCCCCTCAGCAGTGAGTGAGTTTCAGACTGAGACCGGCCCCTCAGCAGTGAGTGAGTTTCAGACTGAGACTGGCCCCTCAGCAGTGAGTGAGTTTCAGACTGAGACCGGCCCCTCAGCAGTGAGTGAGTTTCAGACTGAGACCGGCCCCTCAGCAGTGAGTGAGTTTCAGACTGAGACTGGCCCCTCAGCAGTGAGTGAGTTTCAGACTGAGACTGGCCCCTCAGCAGTGAGTGAGTTTCAGACTGAGACTGGCCCCTCAGCAGTGAGTGAGTTTCAGACTGAGACTGGCCCCTCAGCAGTGAGTGAGTTTCAGACTGAGACCGGCCCCTCAGCAGTGAGTGAGTTTCAGACTGAGACTGGCCCCTCAGCAGTGAATGAGTTTCAGACTGAGACCGGCCCCTCAGCAGTGAGTGTGTGTCAGACTGAGACTGGCCCCTCAGCAGTGAGTGAGTTTCAGACTGAGACTGGCCCCTCAGCAGTGAGTGAGTTTCAGACTGAGACTGGCCCCTCAGCAGTGAGTGAGTTTCAGACTGAGACTGGCCCCTCAGCAGTGAGTGAGTTTCAGACTGAGACTGGCCCCTCAGCAGTGAGTGAGTTTCAGACTGAGACCGGCCCCTCAGCAGTGAGTGAGTTTCAGACTGAGACCGGCCCCTCAGCAGTGAGTGAGTTTCAGACTGAGACCGGCCCCTCAGCAGTGAGTGAGTTTCAGACTGAGACCGGCCCCTCAGCAGTGAGTGAGTTTCAGACTGAGACCGGCCCCTCAGCAGTGAGTGAGTTTCAGACTGAGACTGGCCCCTCAGCAGTGAGTGAGTTTCAGACTGAGACTGGCCCCTCAGCAGTGAGTGAGTTTCAGACTGAGACTGGCCCCTCAGCAGTGAGTGAGTTTCAGACTGAGACTGGCCCCTCAGCAGTGAGTGTGTGTCAGACTGAGACTGGCCCCTCAGTAGTGAGTGAGTTTCAGACTGAGACTGGCCCCTCAGCAGTGAGTGAGTGTCAGACTGAGACTGGCCCCTCAGCAGTGAGTGAGTTTCAGACTGAGACTGGCCCCTCAGCAGTGAGTGAGTTTCAGACTGAGACCGGCACTTCAGCAGTGTATTTATTTCAGACTGAGACTGGCCCCTCAGTAGTGAGTGAGTTTCAGACTGAGACTGGCCCCTCAGCAGTGAGTGAGTGTCAGACTGAGACTGGCCCCTCAGCAGTGAGTGAGTTTCAGACTGAGACTGGCCCCTCAGCAGTGAGTGAGTTTCAGACTGAGACCGGCCCCTCAGCAGTGAGTGAGTTTCAGACTGAGACCGGCCCCTCAGCAGTGAGTGAGTTTCAGACTGAGACTGGCCCCTCAGCAGTGAGTGAGTTTCAGACTGAGACTGGCCCCTCAGCAGTGAGTGAGTTTCAGACTGAGACTGGCCCCTCAGCAGTGAGTGAGTTTCAGACTGAGACCGGCCCCTCAGCAGTGAGTGAGTGTCAGACTGAGACCGGCACTTCAGCAGTGAGTGAGTTTCAGACTGAGACCGGCACTTCAGCAGTGAGTGAGTTTCAGACTGAGACTGGCCCCTCAGCAGTGAGTGAGTTTCAGACTGAGACTGGCCCCTCAGCAGTGAGTGAGTTTCAGACTGAGACCGGCCCCTCAGCAGTGAGTGAGTTTCAGACTGAGACTGGCCCCTCAGCAGTGAGTGAGTTTCAGACTGAGACTGGCCCCTCAGCAGTGAGTGAGTTTCAGACTGAGACTGGCCCCTCAGCAGTGAGTGAGTTTCAGACTGAGACTGGCCCCTCAGCAGTGAGTGAGTTTCAGACTGAGACCGGCCCCTCAGCAGTGAGTGAGTTTCAGACTGAGACTGGCCCCTCAGCAGTGAGTGAGTTTCAGACTGAGACTGGCCCCTCAGCAGTGAGTGAGTTTCAGACTGAGACTGGCCCCTCAGCAGTGAGTGAGTTTCAGACTGAGACTGGCCCCTCAGCAGTGAGTGAGTTTCAGACTGAGACCGGCCCCTCAGCAGTGAGTGAGTTTCAGACTGAGACTGGCCCCTCAGCAGTGAGTGAGTTTCAGACTGAGACCGGCACTTCAGCAGTGAGTGAGTTTCAGACTGAGACTGGCCCCTCAGCAGTGAGTGAGTTTCAGACTGAGACCGGCCCCTCAGCAGTGAGTGAGTTTCAGACTGAGACTGGCCCCTCAGCAGTGAGTGAGTTTCAGACTGAGACTGGCCCCTCAGCAGTGAGTGAGTTTCAGACTGAGACCGGCCCCTCAGCAGTGAGTGAGTTTCAGACTGAGACTGGCCCCTCAGCAGTGAGTGAGTTTCAGACTGAGACTGGCCCCTCAGCAGTGAGTGAGTTTCAGACTGAGACCGGCCCCTCAGCAGTGAGTGAGTTTCAGACTGAGACTGGCCCCTCAGCAGTGAGTGAGTTTCAGACTGAGACCGGCACTTCAGCAGTGTATTTATTTCAGACTGTGACTGGCCCTTTGGAAGTTGATATGTTTCAGACTGAGACTGGCCTCCTGGTCTCTTGATCCCTTCCTTTCTGCCTCACCGATTGTGGGCGGAGCTTTGTAAAACTGGAGATGCTCTTCCTGTCTTCCTACTCAGCACCTCTGAAGTTTTTATTTCCATCAAAAGGGTCATAATTATATTGCTGATGACCAATTCATGACAACCTCAGTCAATGGACATTTCATCTACACCATCCCTCTACATTATTCTATGATGTGGCAATATTTTAGTGTTTAAATGAACTTTTTATTTGTTGCAGGAGACAGTCAATTTTGTGTAGTTTTATGAGGTTCTGGGGGGAGGTTGCTTGGGGTTACTCAGATATGTTAATTTTCATTGGTAAATTGCTGTCTTGCTGTCTAACCATAAATTAAACTTTAACCAGTTCAGCTGGATTGAAGTTATTTATTTTGGGGCTTGTTACCTATTTCCCATACCTTCCCAGACTTTACCATTAACAGTTTAAATTGACCAGTGTGAAATTTGTCATGTTTTCATATGCCTGCCAGCCCTGCTGACAGAACTCAGCTAGAAATAGACTGCAGCACCAACTCTGAATCCTGTTTAAAAATGAAAGAAACTCCAGTCTCCTGTTGCTGAGTTTTTTGGTAAACTGAGTGTCTGAAGTTTCTCCTCTGATTTATAAGTATAACACCTGCAGCCAGTCCTTTAGCTCTAACTCTGGGATTTTTGTCCTTCTTGCTGAAGTCGTTGAATAGCAGGAATAGAACCTACTTTACATTGCACTCCACTCTTTTCTATATATCCCAGCATCCTTTGCCTTTTTACCACTGCAGAATCATAAAGATCAAAGTGTTGTCATATTGCGATCTAATTTAGTACCTCCCATAAAGTGATCCTGCCCATATCGCCATTTAATGCCCCTCAGTGTTAAATTTCATTTGCCAGGTGTGTTCCTAATTCTGAATTCTACTTAAATCTTCTTATTTTGTAGGAAGTTCTGAGTTATTTCTTTAACCTCTGAATGTTGTTTCAACAACAAATTTAATTATTCTTATCAAGGTCATTTCTGTAAAGGAAGTACCAACACTAATCCTTTGGGACTTTATGTAAGGGTAAAATTAGACTTGGATTGCCCCCTCAGATTAAGATTAGAGTTGGGTTTTTCCCCACAGACTGAGGTTAAACTTGAATTGCCCCTCAGATTAGGTTTAGACTTGGATTTCCCCCTCAGATTAAGGTTAGATTTGAATTTCCCCCTCAGGTTAAGGTTAGACTTGAATTTCCCCCTCAGGTTAAGGTTAGACTTGGGGCACCCCCGACAATAAGGTTTGACTGTAAGGATCGCTAATGTTGCAGTGGCAGGCAGGACAGTGTCACCGTGTCGTGTGTCTGATTCTGTCCCTCTGCCTCTCTCCTGTCTGCTTCAGATACGGGGACATGAGGAGGCTGATAGGCTTTGCCATTCGGGACATGTGGTACAAACTAGGTTAGTATGTAATTCATTTACCTGTGTGTGTGCAGGCGTGTGTGATCAGTAGGTGTGTGTGTGTGATGGGGTGTGTTTTTCCTGGTACAGGCGTGTGTGATCAGTAGGTGTGTGTGTGTGATGGGGTGTGTTTTTCCTGGTGCAGGTGTGTGTGATCAGTAGGTGTGTGTGTGTGATGGGGTGTGTTTTTCCTGGTGCAGGTGTGTGTGTGTGATGGGGTGTGTTTTTCCTGGTGCAGGTGTGTGTGTGTGATGGGGTGTGTTTTTCCTGGTGCAGGTGTGTGTGATCAGTAGGTGTGTGTGTGTGATGGGGTGTGTTTTTCCTGGTGCAGGTGTGTGTGTGTGATGGGGTGTGTTTTTCCTGGTGCAGGTGTGTGTGTGTGATGGGGTGTGTTTTTCCTGGTGCAGGTGTGTGTGATCAGTAGGTGTGTGTGTGTGATGGGGTGTGTTTTTCCTGGTGCAGGTGTGTGTGATCAGTAGGTGTGTGTGTGTGATGGGGTGTGTTTTTCCTGGTGCAGGTGTGTGTGTGTGATGGGGTGTGTTTTTCCTGGTGCAGGTGTGTGTGATCAGTAGGTGTGTGTGTGTGATGGGGTGTGTTTTTCCTGGTGCAGGTGTGTGTGTGTGATGGGGTGTGTTTTTCCTGGTGCAGGTGTGTGTGATCAGTAGGTGTGTGTGTGTGATGGGGTGTGTTTTTCCTGGTGCAGGTGTGTGTGTGTGATGGGGTGTGTTTTTCCTGGTGCAGGTGTGTGTGTGTGATGGGGCGTGTTTTTCCTGCAGGGGTGAATAAGATCTGCTTCATTCCTGGGATGGTGGGGCCAATTCTGGAGATGACTCTGATCCCGGAGGAAGAGCTCCGCAGAGCCACCATCCCCATCTTCTTTGATATGATCCAGTGTGAGCACAACCACTCAGGTCACTTCAGAAAGGTGATGCACTCTGTCCCACAATACGTGTACACACACTGACATTACACACTCCACACACTGACATTACACACTCCACACAC
>NC_050598.1:33814051-33824051 GCF_013368585.1 Megalops cyprinoides | reverse complement strand
GGTGGATTCCGAAGAAAATGAGATGAAATGTGATGTCAAAGTGCAGCTCACTATGTTTTGATCTCCCTATCTCTCTCCTCCCCCTCTCTCCCTCCCTCCCTCTCTCTCTCTCCCTCTCTCTCTTTGCAGATGTGGGAGGAAGCTATCTCTCTTTGTAAGGAACTGGCAGAGCAGTATGAGATGGAGGTGTTTGACTATGAGATGCTGAGTCAGAGTCTGGTAATGAATTCCCTCCTCTCGAGCTCCCACTAAACTGGGGCCCTGACTCCTTTCTACAGCCACCACACTGACTCCCAATGTCAGCATTGACTCGCACACTCAGCAGTTCAGAGTCAGATCGTGCAAAGCTGGTTGCCATGCCGACTCCACTCACTCCCAGTGTCACGATCAGTGCAGAAATGGTGTACTGTACATGTGTGTGATGTTATTGATGCCCATGCATGTTCTTCTCTGTATTTTGTGTTTGTTTGCTAATTTTTCCCTGGTCTGTATCTGCAGAAACAGCAGGCCAAGTTCTATGAGAACATTATGAAGATCCTGCGGCCCAAACCAGACTACTTTGCTGTGGGATACTATGGCTGCGGCTACCCCCCCTTCCTGCGGGTGTGTGTGTGTGCGTGCGTGAGTGTGTGTGTGAGTGTGTGTGTGTGTTGTTGTGTTTGTGTGTGTGTCCACAGTAATGGTGTGTGTGTGTGTGTTGTTGTGTTTGTGTGTGTGTCCACAGTAATGGTGTGTGTGTGTGTGTCTGTGTGCAGAATAAGGTGTTTATCCATCGTGGGAAGGAGTATGAGAGAAGAGAGGATTTCCAGAGTCAGCTGATGAGCCAGTTCCCCAGTGCAGTGCGCCTCAACACCACCAGCGCCCCCGGAGATGACATCAGGAACGCCCCGCTTCAGTGTGTCCTTCACGGGTGGGAGGGGCTGAGGAGGGGTGGGGTCAGGGAGGGGGTGGAGTCAGGGCACAGGTACAGATTTCTGTAAGGGGAGATAAGATTTCAGAGCTTTGCCTGTAATATATCTCTCCTCCACAGGGTAGATTGATGTATTTATCTACAGCTGTGTTTTTATAAGGTTGTGTTCATGTAAAACTGCAATGTTATATTACTGTGTTCATGTGCAGTCTTGTGTGGTCTTGTTTGTGTGGAGCTGTGGTCTTGTGTGGTTGTGTTCGTGTGGAGCTGTGGTCATGTGTGCGGTTGTGTTCTTGACCCAGTTGTACCAGATATCCAGTGTTTCACAGTCCAGCCGGTTCTGGAGATTCCCCCTCGACTGAAGAACAAACCTGTTCCCGACCAGATCATCAAGTGAGACCTGAGCACTGAATCTTATCCACCAATCACACAACCTCTAACAGCTGGCCTCTATTCTCACCCACCAATCACACAGCCTTTAACAGCGGGCCTTTATTCAGTCACAGTGTAGATTTCTCATGCAGTTGTGGTGTTACAGGGCAGGGCAGCTGTGTGCTTCTGCGGTGTAATAACGTCTCCCCTCTGTCTCTCTGTCTCTCACAGTTTCTACAAGTCCAACTATGTGCAGCGTTTTCACTATTCCCGCCCAGTGCGCAAGGGTTCAGTGGATCCCGACAACGAGTTTGCAGTGAGAGTCCACACACACACGCACACACGCACACTCACTCACTCACTCACTCACACACGTACACAGATATATTACTCACACAGACATAGACTTACTCACTCACTCACTCACACACACTCACTCACTTACACGTATACAGATATATTACACACACAGACATAGACACATACACTCACTCACTCACACGCATATACAGATATATTACACACAGACATAGACACACACACACAACCTGTCTACATTTAACTACTGGGGGCTGAAAAAGTCTGTTGAGCTGACAGAGGAGGGATTTAGGCCATTTCCCTTTGAAAAGAGGTTTGCTTTACGCTCTCAGTTCTCTGTCTGCCGGGGGTCCGAACAGTGACTGCAGCAGGAAACCTTCTCTTTAACCCGTATTGATGGTGCGCTTCCCACACAGCTTATGATGTCTTTTCTCTGTGCCTCTGTCAACAATGACAATTTCATTCAACCTTATTTTATGCATCTATTTTTGCACATGTAGTAAATATTGTCAAAATTGTAAAAATGTATACCTTCTGTGGTGATATGCTACAACTAGCTCTTTGCATGATGGTGTCATTACGTTCAATGTGAGATGTCAGATAATATGTTCACCAGTGTGTTTTATCAGGTACACACTTTAGTGTTTGCTATAGATCCTGATGAAGACCCACACAGTAAAAACATTGATATGTAACATTAAACATCAAATATTTGGAAGCATTTTTGTAAACAGTGTGAGGACTCTGTTTTCACTGAAAGTATTTTCTCTGGCCAGCACCTGTCAGAAGAGGTCATTGGATATCCGTGTTGTAAGGTTTTCAGCGGAGAGGTTCAGTCCCTGCTAAAGCCCTCCTCCTTTTCTTCCTCTCTCAGTCCATGTGGATTGAGCGCACCACTTTCATCACGGCCTACAAGCTGCCCGGAATTCTGCGCTGGTTTGAGGTCACCTCTACAACACACGTCAGTATTCTTTTAGTCTGAGACTAACAGGATGGACTTGCTTAGCAGAGAGGTTTAACTTAAATTTATGAACAATAGAATTATCAGGTAAAATGTATAAATAGTGAACTTTCTGAGAAAAATATGTTTGTGTGGCCATCCATGTGTCTAATACCATTTATGTGCGTCATCTCAGAATACTATCAGTCCTTTGGAGAATGCCATCGAGACCATGGGAACCACCAATGAGAAGATTCTTACCATGATAAACCAGTACCAGTGTGACGAGACTCTTCCCATCAACCCCCTCTCCATGCTACTCAATGGGATCGTAGACCCTGCTGTTATGGGTGGATTTGCCAAGTATGAGAAGGTGCAGCATCAGCTGTGTGTGTGTGTGTGTGTGTGTGTGTTAGACAACCTCATATTTCACTTCCTTCAGGAATGATTGGCTAGAGAATGCTAAAAAAGTACCTTAAGCAATATTTGTATGGATAGATTAATATAGGGAAAAACATATAGGGAGTTTATAGCATAATGGTCCTTGGGTTCTTTTCATAGGCATATAAGTTCCCTGAAACACTAACAAACTCGACCAGGCCAGTATCCCTAGCTGTGTCTTCCAGAGGCAGGGTTAGGAGTTGGGGTTGGGGTTAGGGTTGGGTTGGATTAGGGTTAGGGTTAAGTGCACTACCACCTAAAGGAATTTCTCATGTCTCAAAACTGTTTCCTACCAAACTTAAAATGTGATCTAATGGTTTAATCCACTTGTTATCTCTACCAGCTCGCTTGTACCTTGTCTGGCCAACCATTGAAACTTGGTCATGCAGTGCTTCTAATATTGTTGACTCCTCATGGTTTTTTGCTTGTGTTGAACTCTGCCTTACTATTAAGTTGCTTTGGGTAAAAGTGTCTGCCAAATGAATAAATGTAAAAGTGTTCTGGCAGGGGTGTTGCGGCATGATTGTAAATGAATTCATATTTGCAGGTTCTGTCAGTGAGGGCGGAATCTGCTACACTAGTGCTCCCAGTTTTTATTTTTATCAGCCGCAGTGCCGTCGCTCTGTCCATCGCTCTGCTCGTCACTCTGCCCGTCACTCTGCTCGTTGCTCTGCCCGTCGCTCTGCCCGTCGCTCTCCCTGTCGCTCTGCCCGTGTGGCTGTCCGTCGCTCTGCCCGTCGCTCTGCCCGTCGCTCTGCCCGTCGCTCTCCCTGTCACTCTGCCCATCGCTCTCCCTGTCACTCTGCCCGTCGCTCTGCCCGTCGCTCTGCCCGTCGCTCTGCCCGTCGCTCTCCCTGTCGCTCTGCCTGTTGCTCTGCCCGTCGCTCTGCCCGTCGCTCTGCCTGTGTCGCTGTCCCTGTCGCTCTGCCCGTCACTCTGCCCGTCGCTCTGCCTGTGTCGCTGTCCCTGTCGCTCTGCCCGTGTGGCTGCCCGTCGCTCTGCCTGTCACTCTGCCCGTCGCTCTGCCCATCGCTCTGCCCGTCGCTCTGCCCGTCGCTCTGCCCGTTGCTCTGCCCGTCGCTCTGCCCGTTGCTCTGCCCGTCGCTCTGCCTGTCGCTCTGCCCGTCGCTCTGCCCGTCACTCTGCCTGTCGCTCTGCCCGTTGCTCTGCCCGTCACTCTGCCCGTTGCTCTGCCCGTCGCTCTGCCCGTCGCTCTCCCTGTCACTCTGCCCGTGTGGCTGCCCGTCGCTCTGCCCGTCACTCTCCCTGTCGCTCTGCCCGTGTGGCTGCCTGTCGCTCTGCCCGTCACTCTCCCTGTCGCTCTGCCCATGTGGCTGCCTGTCGCTCTGCCCGTCGCTCTGCCCATCGCTCTGCCCGTTGCTCTGCCCGTCGCTCTGCCCGTTGCTCTGCCCGTCGCTCTGCCCGTTGCTCTGCCCGTTGCTCTGCCCGTCACTCTGCCTGTCGCTCTGCCCGTTGCTCTGCCCGTCGCTCTGCCCGTTGCTCTGTCCGTCGCTCTGCCTGTCGCTCTGCCCGTTGCTCTGCCCGTCGCTCTGCCTGTCGCTCTGCCCGTCGCTCTGCCCGTCGCTCTGCCTGTCGCTCTGCCCGTGTGGCTGCCCGTTGCTCTGCCCGTCGCTCTGCCTGTCGCTCTGCCCGTGTGGCTGCCTGTCGCTCTGCCCGTCGCTCTGCCCGTTGCTCTGCCCGTCACTCTGCCTGTCGCTCTGCCCGTGTGGCTGCCTGTCACTCTGCCCGTGTGGCTGCCTGTCGCTCTGCCCGTCGCTCTGCCCGTCGCTCTGCCCGTTGCTCTGCCCGTCACTCTGCCTGTCGCTCTGCCCGTCGCTCTGCCCGTCGCTCTGCCCGTCGCTCTGCCTGTCGCTCTGCCCGTGTGGCTGCCCGTTGCTCTGCCCGTCGCTCTGCCCGTCGCTCTGCCCGTTGCTCTGCCCGTCACTCTGCCTGTCGCTCTGCCCGTTGCTCTGCCCGTTGCTCTGCCCGTCGCTCTGCCCGTCGCTCTGCCCGTTGCTCTGCCCGTCGCTCTGCCCGTCGCTCTGCCCGTCGCTCTGCCTGTCGCTCTGCCCGTCGCTCTGCCCGTCGCTCTGCCTGTCGCTCTGCCCGTGTGGCTGCCTGTCGCTCTGCCCGTCGCTCTGCCCGTCGCTCTGCCCGTCACTCTGCTCGTTGCTCTGCCCGTCGCTCTGCCCGTCGCTCTGCCTGTCGCTCTGCCCGTGTGGCTGCCCGTCGCTCTGCCCGTCGCTCTGCCTGTCGCTCTGCCCGTGTGGCTGCCTGTCGCTCTGCCCGTCGCTCTGCCCGTCGCTCTGCCCGTCGCTCTGCCCGTCACTCTGCCTGTCGCTCTGCCTGTGTGGCTGCCCGTCGCTCTGCCCATCGCTCTGCCTGTCGCTCTGCCCGTGTGGCTGCCTGTCGCTCTGCCCGTCGCTCTGCCCGTCGCTCTGCCTGTCGCTCTGCCCGTTAATCTGCCCGTCGCTCTGCCCGTCACTCTGCCCGTCGCTCTGCCCGTCACTCTGCCCGTCGCTCTGCCCGTCACTCTGCCCGTCGCTCTGCCCGTCACTCTCCCTGTCACTCTGCCTGTCGCTCTGCCTGTTGCTCTGCCCATCACTCTGCCTGTCGCTCTGCCTGTCGCTCTGCCCGTTGCTCTGCCCGTCGCTCTGCCCGTCGCTCTGCCTGTCGCTCTGCCCGTGTGGCTGCCTGTCGCTCTGCCCGTCGCTCTGCCCGTCGCTCTGCCCGTCGCTCTGCCTGTCGCTCTGCCCGTTAATCTGCCCGTCGCTCTGCCCGTCACTCTGCCCGTCGCTCTGCCCGTCACTCTGCCCGTCGCTCTGCCCGTCACTCTCCCTGTCACTCTGCCTGTCGCTCTGCCTGTTGCTCTGCCCATCACTCTGCCTGTCGCTCTGCCTGTCGCTCTGCCCGTCGCTCTGCCCGTCGCTCTGCCTGTCGCTCTGCCCGTCGCTCTGCCTGTCGCTCTGCCCGTCGCTCTGCCTGTCGCTCTGCCCGTGTGGCTGCCTGTCGCTCTGCCTGTCGCTCTGCCCGTCGCTCTGCCCGTCGCTCTGCCTGTGTGGCTGTCTATTGAGTTAAAACTTATGGTCCCTTTCTCTCCGTCTCTTTCCCTCTCATCCTCTATTTCTCTCCTTCTCTCTCCCTTTCTTCTTTTTTCCCCTCTCCCCATTTCTCCCTTTTTCCCTCTCTCTCTCTCTCCCTCTCCAGGCCTTCTTCACAGAGGAGTATATTCTGCATCATCCGGAGGACAGGGAGAAGCTCCACCAGCTGAAAGACCTCATTGCCTGGCAGGTAGAGTGGGGGTAAAAGGCTGAGAAACAGTGTTTCATCCCACCACACAGGCATCAGCGTGACCTTCATACCCTCTGACCTCTGACCCCGCAGATCCCCCTACTGGCTGCAGGGATCAGCCTGCATGCAAAGAGGGTAACAGACGACCTTCGACCTTTCCATGACCGCATGGAGGAGTGCTTCAAACAGCTGAGGCAGAAGGTGGAGAGGGAGTACGGCACCAGGGAGCTGGTAAGAGAGGCAACGGTGGGGAGAAGAGAGGGAGGGAATGGGAGAGGCAGAGAGAGAGAGGGAGAGAGAGAGAACAGGAAAGAGAGAGAGGGAGAGAGAGAACGGGAGAGGGAGAGGGAGAGAGAGAGAGAGAGAGAGAGAGGGAGAGAGAGAGAGGGAGAGGGAGAGAGAGAGAAAGAGAGAGAGAGAACAGGAGAGGGAGAGAGAGAGAATGGGAGAGGGAGAGAGAGAGAGAGAGAACGGGAGAGGGAGAGAGAGAGAGACAGCGGGAGAGAACAGGAGAGGGAGAAAGAGAGAGAGAGGGAGAGAACGGGAGAGGGAGGGAACGGGAGAGGGAGAGAATGGGAGAGGGAGGGAAAGGCCTTTGACTTTTAAAAGACCTCTATAAAGACCTTGGGAAAAAGTACTACTTGCATATTCCCAGGTCAGAAAAGACGAAACATAGAAAGAAGCAAGCCACATACCTGCCTGCCTTTGCGGTGCATAAACAGTTTCCTGACAGACTAATAAAGAATTCATTCATTCATAAAACCACCATGAGCCCACCCAGAAAATTTGAAGAGATAGGCCCTTTACCCCATACCTATACAAAACTGAAAGTTCGGAACCTTTCGGACTTTCCTACAGATTTACCCACAGTGACTCTGGGGTCTGACATCACAAACATTAACTTCTGTCCTACTGAATCCCATTGAAAAATACAGAATTTGCATAGTCTCATACAGCCACAGAATAAACACCCAAAGCTGGACCACTTCCGTTTTCTTCTTTGCCATCTTGGTTGTGTATGACAGCTAGCTAGTCAGCTGAGCTCCTGTAATGATAATAATTCTGATACAGCAGTATAAACTCTACAGGCTGCAAAAGGCTCCTTTCCTTTATGTTAAAACATCAACTTCACCTTGAATGTCATCGCACAGCCAGTGCCAATGTTAAGGAAGGCCATGAGGCTCCCGAGTGGTTCAGTCAGTGAGGCGCTCGTCTCCGTTGCAGGCTGAGCTGTTATGCTCGGGTTCAATCTCTGCTGTGTCACCAGCAGACAGAGACCAAGAGTCCACAATGGCCTCCTTCCTCCAGAATCAGCAGGGCTCCTTCCTCACCTGGCCGCTCCCGCACCTGGCCGCTTCCTCACCTGCCCGCTCCCTCACCTGGCCACTCCCTCACCTGTCCACTTCCTCACCTGGCTGCTCCCTCACCTGGCTGCTCCCTCACCTGGCTGCTCCCTCACCTGGCCGCTCCCTCACCTGGCCACTCCCTCACCTGGCCGCTCCCTCACCTGGCCACTCCCTCACCTGGCCACTTCCTCACCTGGCTGCTCCCTCACCTGCCCAGTCCCTTACCTGGCCACTCCTGCACCTGGCCACTCCCTCACCTGCCCGCTCCCTCACCTGCCCACTCCCTCACCTGGCTGCTCCCTTACCTGGCCACTCCCTCACCTGCCCGCTCCCTCACCTGGCCACTCCCTCACCTGCCCACTCCCTCACCTGGCCACTCCCTCACCTGCCCGCTCCCTCACCTGGCCACTCCCTCACCTGCCCGCTCCCTCACCTGGCCACTCCTCACCTGCCCACTCCCTCACCTGGCCACTCCCTCACCTGTCCACTTCCTCACCTGGCTGCTCCCTCACCTGGCCGCTCCCTCACCTGGCCACTCCCTCACCTGCCCACTCCCTCACCTGGCTGCTCCCTCACCTGGCTGCTCCCTCACCTGACCACTCCCTCACCTGGCCACTCCCTCACCTGGCCGCTCCCTCACCTGCCCGGTCCCTCACCTGCCCGCTCCCTCACCTGGCCGCTCCCTCACCTGCCCGCTCCCTCACCTGCCCGCTCCCTCACCTGCCCGGTCCCTCACCTGGCCACTCCCTCACCTGGCCGCTCCCTCACCTGGCCACTCCCTCACCTGGCCGCTCCCTCACCTGGCCGCTGCCTCACCTGGCCACTCCCTCACCTGCCCGGTCCCTCACCTGGCCACTCCCTCACCTGGCTGCTCCCTCACCTGCCCGCTTCCTCACCTGCCCGGTCCCTCACCTGGCCACTCCCTCACCTGGCCGCTCCCTCACCTGCCCGGTCCCTCACCTGGCCGCTGCCTCACCTGCCCGGTCCCTCACCTGGCCGCTGCCTCACCTGGCCGCTCCCTCACCTGGCCGCTTCCTCATGCAGTTTCTCGCCAGCAATCAGTGCCCACTCCAGTGTGTGACTTGTACTGTGAAAAATCGTCATTGGCTGCATGAGAGTGTATCAGTCGATTGCATTGATGTGGCTTCAGACTCGGTGTGAGTGCTGAGGTTTTTGTGCTGAGGAGAGTCTTTCTTTCCTCATGAATAAACTACTGCAATTCACTGTATTCATATCTAAGGCGTCAGGCAACTGCATGTCATCAGTTCAGTTTAGAACGCAGCAACCAGCCTCCTAACCAGCACTGAAAACAGAAACTGTGCTGCCTGCACTGGGCTCTGTGGTGCAGTCTGTGCTGTGCTGTGCTGCCTGCACTGGGCTCTGTGGTGCAGTCTGTGCTGTGCTGTGCTGTGCTGTCTGCACTGGGCTCTGTGGTGCAGTCTGTGCTGTGCTGTGCTGTGCTGCCTGCACTGGGCTCTGTGGTGCAGTCTGTGCTGTGCTGTGCTGCCTGCACTGGGCTCTGTGGTGCAGTCTGTGCTGTGCTGTGCTGTGCTGCCTGCACTGGGCTCTGTGGTGCAGTCTGTGCTGTGCTGTGCTGCCTGCACTGGGCTCTGTGGTGCAGTCTGTGCTGTGCTGTGCTGTGCTGCCTGCACTGGGCTCTGTGGTGCAGTCTGTGCTGTGCTGTGCTGCCTGCACTGGGCTCTGTGGTGCAGTCTGTGCTGTGCTGTGCTGCGCTGTGCTGCCTGCACTGCTCTCTGTGGTGCAGTCTGTGCTGTGCTGTGCTGTGCTGCCTGCACTGGGCTCAGTGGTGCAGTCTGTGCTGTGCTGTGCTGCCTGCACTGGGCTCTGTGGTGCAGTCTGTGCTGTGCTGTGCTGTGCTGTGCTGTGCTGTGCTGTGCTGTGCTGCCTGCACTGGGCTCTGTGGTGCAGTCTGTGCTGTGTAGGACAGGGAAACTCACCTTGCTTGCAATATATTTGTCCTGAAGACAAGAAATTGCAGGGAGGCGATCAAATGATCCTGTGAATGTGCTGAAGTGTCTGCTTTTATCAGCCTCCAAACGGAGTTCCCTCTCTGCTCAGTGATCAGGGACCCGGTTTCCCTCACAGTCACAGGGCACTTAGGGTGTGTGTGTCAGGCTCACTGAGGATTGGCTGATGAAGATGAACCTTTCAGTCCTCCTGGAGGGCTGTGGCACTAATGTGTTGGCTCTTTGGTGCTTCTTTTTTGGGTGTTTTGTATTGTGTCTCTTGCTTCCTTTTTTGATTGTAATTTTTGGGGCTGTTTGTTTTAACGGACTGTTGCTCTGTCCCAGCCGGAGATGGACGAGCGCCGGTCCAGCCGCCCACGCTCCATGCTGCGCTCCTACCGGCAGTCCATCATCT
>NC_050598.1:33784051-33809051 GCF_013368585.1 Megalops cyprinoides | reverse complement strand
ATAACAAAGGTGGCAACAGCACCACTACCTGAAACTCACTAAATTTTACAGGTTAAAAATGTAAGTTATGCATAATCACATAAGTGACTGCAATGACATGCTGCAGTAACAACACATCTGTAGATTAAAAGATTAACATGACACTAAAATGAAATGTGGCTATATGACATGGCCTTGCGTCATTCAAGATAATCAGTATATGTATGCTAATGTTCCTTTTCTATGTAGTTCTAATTCAATCTACACACCTGTTTAATTGCTATTATTATATAATGTGCCTGACGGTAGGAGTGAAGGAATGCAGATGAGAATAGGTTCCCTGGGACAGTGATGAAGGAACGCATTGTCGGGTTTTCTCTCCATATCGTTCTGCACATTGCTGCTGTGCTCTGGTGCTCAGTGAATATAAGAAGCTAGCGCTTGTGAAAAAGTGCAGTCTGATACAGGTAGAGTCGCTGTCAGTACCGAGCTGAGAAACGTGACTTTGGGAATCCACATATTTAGCAAATTGCTACAGTACACATGACCCACACAGATGAATGGAAATCGATCATAAAAGGTAATCATCTGGAAAACACTAGATCCTGTAGATGTAAAAAAAAAAATTCTCAAAGCCCTCCTTGCTTTGACTGATATTAATGGATCTACTCAAAGATGGTGATGCTGTGCATGGAGCGGTGTTGGGGATTGATTAGTTACACCTGTTTTCATTGTGAAAGTGAGGCTCAGGTCAATGAGATTAATCTGTGACTCTACAGTGTAAATAAAGCTTTGTAAGAGCTGAAATTGTACTACAATGGCAACAATTGTACTACAAATTATACATTATTTGCAGTTTCCTAATGTCATACCACAATGTTCCTCTATTTGGACCCATGGTCTTTTGATACCCATTGGATTAGACCTACATGCATACAAAACAAATATTATCCTACATGTTGCCAGAATGGAGTTGTATGTGCATTTATTTATTTATTTATTTGACAGACGTTTTTTATCCAAAGCAACTTACAAGTGAGGCAGAGTACAACACAAATGTGCATGTAATTATCTTTAATGAGTCAGTCCATAACTCAGCAAGTCATGGAGCCCATGATCTCAGATTGCTGTGAAATGGTTCCTGGTACGCATTCATGTAACATTGTTTTTTGGAAATATAATTTAAACTCAGAGAAATAAACTCATTCATTGCACTGATTTAGATTAAATGGTCAGAATTCAGCCACAAACCCCAAACCCCACCTCAAATCCACCCAAACAAAAAGTATATAACAGACGCTGTCTAGGTTTTTATTGGTATGAGTATAGTGTCTTCATGGACTGTATTCCCGGTGTGTGAATGTCATCCACACGGTATTCCCCGGTACGCGTATTAACGAGCCATTGAAGCAATTTCATGTCCGGTCATACAGTCTGACAGTTCCAGGATCTGACCAGCAGATGGCGGCGTTTCTGCTACTGGCTGAAAAAGTATGAAGATAAAAGTCTTCAGTATTACCTTCGAATGTTAATGACTTGGACATGTACAGATAACAGTTATTATAATATGTAACGGTGAACTTCTGATGCAACATTTCACAGAAAAATTCAAAGGAAGCAGAAAATATCATCCACTGTGTGTGTCTATGAGCTGTGCACATTGTCTTTGTGCGAGACCTGGCTAAACACATTAGCAGAGATCCTTTGCACTGGGACATATTGGCTGTCGATGAAGAGTCTGAGTCAGTCTGATCAAAGACAGCGTAATGCAGCCTGCACCCCCATGCTGCAGAGCCGCCCCCAAAAAATGCCAAAGCATTTACTGCAGGCCGGAGATGTGGGTCTTTCCGTCAGGTCTATGGGGTTATATAATCTTCAACCTCCACACATTCGCCCATGTTACTCCCCTGCTTAAATCCTTCCACTGGCTTCCTGTCGCTGCCAGGATCAGATTCAAGACCCTGACCCTCGCCTTCTCTGCAATCAAAAGGACAGCCCCTGCCTACCTCCAAGAACTCATCCAGCCCTACACACCAGCCCCACCCCTGCGCTCAGCAGCAACTGGACGCCTCGCTCCTTGCATGGTCAAGGCAGGAGGTGCTCGTTCTGCTAGACATCGGCGTTTCACCTACATCGCTCCCCAGTGGTGAAACAAACTCCCGGTCTCGCTACGGACAGCTTCTTCACCCCAGTCCTTCAGACGGGGCCTGAAGACGCACCTCTTCAGACTCTACCTGGACTGACCCAGCACACAATTGCTGCCCCTCCGCCACCCCCCCTCAACCAGTGCTTTTGCTGTGTGCTTTTTGAATTGTTTCTTGTCCACGCCTTTACTCTGACATTCATTGCGCTGTTTGAAGTTGTTGAAGTTTGCTGTTTGAAGTTTGAAGGTGTATGGTATTAGTTGCCCTATATGCTGTAGTTGTACAAATCTGATAGTACTGTGTCCTCAAACAGACCTTGCTCTCAGCTGAGAACTGTGTCATTGTGGAACTGTACACATCCTGTCCCCGTACTGTCGCTAGACTTACTGTATGCACTTTTGTAAGTCGCTTTGGATAAAAGCGTCTGCTAAATAAATAAATGTAAATGTAAATGTT
This sequence comes from Megalops cyprinoides, assembly GCF_013368585.1. Taxonomy (NCBI): domain Eukaryota; kingdom Metazoa; phylum Chordata; class Actinopteri; order Elopiformes; family Megalopidae; genus Megalops; species Megalops cyprinoides. Next base: position 33,806,472 of record NC_050598.1, on the reverse strand, counting down.
ATTCGTTAGAGTACTGAACCCGGGGAAAGTGGTTGTTGAGAGGTCAGGTCAGGAGCATTAATAATTCCCATAGCGTTGCTACAGTATTGAACAATGCGTTATTCTCTCTACAGTTTTACTTTACCCACCACGTGACACAACCTGTAATGCGTGAGGGTTTGTGTACTGTAAGAACTGTCTGTCAGCCATACAACTAAATACAATGAAACAGCAACACTTGCAATCCTTGCGATGTTATCTGACTCAGAAATGTACCTGTAGCAAGTGCTTCACCCTGTTATTACAAAATATGAACTTTTATTATGCAACCAGCTAGAGGCTAAATTTGCACAAATTCATTTTGGTAAGTCGCCAACTGGCGATTCTTTACGGTCTAGCGAGCCCCAGTACTGCTGAAACTTTAAAAAATACACGCCCCAGAGTTCGTACTTCCCCGTCCCGCCCACTTCCGTCATGCGCTCCAATGACTGGCCGGAATTCTCCATGATGGGTGCGCTTTACCGGGAAGCGCTTTCACCCGGAAGTGTCCACCCCACGTGACCCGCATGACGGCAGCGGCGGTGCTCAGGCGGTGAGAGGCGCAGGACTGAGGAGCGGCGGAGCCGAGGCAAGTATGGAGATCTGACAGGGCTCTAAACATGCGCGTCCCAACGCCCAACGATCGGTAAAACCGAACCGGGCTGGGTCAGTATCGGACCGCACCGGGCGGACGTTAGGGCCCGGGAGGGACAGGAGGCCCAGCAGCGCCACGCACTGCGCTCGCACTCCGAGCCGGTCCGCAGGCCTTCCCGGCCAGCGCAGCCGCTCAGCTGCTCTGGCATTGAAATATTTTAGGATAACAGGCCGAGTCTCGTAGTGTAAGTTCTGAAGATGCTTATGTTATTTACATGCTAAAATGTTATCGTAAATATTCGGTCTTTGTCATGCGCTAATCCAGCCAGCCTGCTGTCTGCCCCTTTGCAGGTGCTGAGACGATCGCAGCAGGAAGATGGCGGACGACCCGAGCGCGGCGGACAGGAACGTGGAGATCTGGAAGATAAAGAAGCTGATCAAAAGCCTCGAGGCAGCGCGGGGGTGAGTTTCACGAGCCGGAGAGGGCTGCCCGTGCGCGAGACGGGAGATGTCGCCGCGCGATCAGGCGCGAGCAGAGCACCGCAGGAAAAGCTGTGCGGGGTCTGGGAGGGAGCGGGCAGGGAGCCGGGGTCTCGCTGCCGACGGACGCGAATCCAGCCGATGTTTCCCGTCGGTGTGCTGTCCGGGGCGGGGGGTCCCTGGGTTTGCGGTGTGAGGGGGTCTCCGGTGCCGCTGGCGCAGTGCGGACCGCAGCGGGGCTGGGAACTCTGCTTAAGGCAGTTGATCCTGACGGGCGGTCGCAGGCGGACCGGCTCTCTGCTCTGGGAGGTGAGACCGCGTCTGATTCAGCGGCACTGCGGTGTGATGCGCTGGAATCCTGGGCATGTTTTCGCTGTCTGATCATCTCCCCGCACACGCAGACCGCTCCGCCATCGCCGGCGAAGCACGGAAATAGCAGCTGCCGACAGCTGGCCTGTACTGTCAGCGGGGTTTTCCGATGGGTGGCGCCTGTGTGTGCAGCGGGAGGTTAAAAGCTTAAACTATCGCTGGTATTTGTCATTGGCTTTGCTCATTTGGAGTGTCCTGCCCGTCCCATAATCTGTGCCAGCAAGGTGCTGTGTGTGTGTGTGTGTGTGTGTGTGTGTGTGTGTGTGTGTGTGTCCGCGGGGGGTGTGAGGTTGTATTATTGTGGTGCTCCTACCGCTATGACTGTGTGTGTGTGCGCATGAGTGTGCATATGAGTGTGTAACCCCCTGTCCCCTCCCTCTGTGTGCGCCTGAGTGTGTGTGTGAGTGTGAGTGTGTAACCCCCTTTTCCCTCCTTTTATATCTGTGTGTGTGTGTCTGTCTCTCTGCCTCTGTGTGCGCCTGAGTGTGTGTGTGAGTGTGTGTGTGTGTGTGTGAGTGTGTGTGTGTGTGTGTGTGACTGTGTGTGTGTGTGAGTGTGTGTGTGAGTGTGTGTGTGTGTGTGTGTGACTGTGTGTGTGTGTGTGACTGTCTCTCTGCCTCTGTGTGCGCCTGAGTGTGTGTGTGTGTGTGTGAATGTGTGTGTGAGTGTGTGTGTGTGTGTGTGTGAGTGTCTCTCTGCCTTTGTGTGTGCCTGAGTGTGAGTGTGTGCCTGAGTGTGAGTGTGAGTGTGTGTGTGTGTGTGTGTGTGTGACTGTCTCTCTGCCTTTGTGTGTGCCTGAGTGTGTGTGAGTGTGTGTATGTGTGACTGTCTCTCCTTTGTGTCATCAGGAATGGCACCAGCATGATCTCCCTGATCATCCCTCCTAAAGATCAGATCTCTCGAGTGGCCAAGATGCTGGCGGACGAGTTCGGCACAGCATCCAACATCAAGAGCCGAGTCAACAGGCTGTCTGTGCTGGGCGCCATCACCTCTGTGCAGCAGAGACTCAAACTCTACAACAAGGGTGAGCAGAGTGTGTGCGCAGGTGTGTTAGATCTACATCGCACACAGGTGTGTTAGACCTGCGTCTCACACAGAGGAGTGTATATGTTTAGCTGCATGTGAACTGTGTGAGGTATATTGCTTAAAGCATGATTGAGTAATGATTTGATGAGAAGATCTGGCCCAGAGTGTGCAGGTGCAGAGGAGCATTCTGCAGGTTATCCTCTTAGCCTACCGAGGAGAGAGAGGAGACAAACTCAGCGAGGCAAATGAGCCAGCGGGGCCATTGCAGAATCATCGTGTCTCTGCCAGAGCTGCTGGGGTGCAGTGTGTCCACACTCAGCACACACACACAGTGCACACACACCGCCAGACTGCACACACACAAACTGCACACACACACACTGCACACACACACATTGCACACACACACGCACACACACACTGCACACACACATACACACACTGCACACACGCACACACACACTGCCAGACTGCACACACACACTGCACACACACACACACACACACACACACACACACACACACACACACACACACACACAGTGCACACACACCGCCAGACTGCACACACACTGCCAGACTGCACACACTGCACACACACACACTGCACACACACACACTGCACACACACACATTGCACACACACACGCACACACACACTGCACACACACATACACACACTGCACACACGCACACACACACTGCCAGACTGCACACACACACTGCACACACACACACACACACACACACTGTCAGACTGCACACACACACACTGCCAGACTGCACACACACACACTGCACACACACACACTGCACACACACTGCACACACACACTGCACACACACATACACACACTGCACACACGCACACACACACTGCCAGACTGCACACACACACTGCACACACACACACACTGTCAGACTGCACACACTGCACACACACACACACACACACACTGCCAGACTGCACACACACACACTGCACACACACACACACTGTCAGACTGCACACACACACACACACACACACACACTGCACACACTGCACACACACACACACACACTGCCAGACTGCACACACACTGCGCACACACACACACACACACACTGTCAGACTGCACACACACACACACACACTGCACACACACACACACACACACACACACACACACACACACACACACACACACTCTGCCAGACTGCACACACACACACTGCACACACACACACACTGCCAGACTGCACACACACACACACACTGCACACACACACACACTGCCAGACTGCACACACACACACTGTCAGACTGCACACACACACACACACACACTGCCAGACTGTGCGCACACACACACACACACACACACACTGCATACACACACACTGCCAGACTGCACACACACACACACACACACACACTGCCAGACTGTGCGCACACACACACACACACACACACACACACACACACACACACACACACACACACACACACACAGTGCACACACACCGCCAGACTGCACACACACCGCCAGACTGCACACACACTGCCAGACTGCACACACACACACACACACTGCACACACACACATTGCACACACACACGCACACACACACTGCACACACACATACACACACTGCACACACGCACACACACACTGCCAGACTGCACACACACACTGCACACACACACACACACACACACTGTCAGACTGCACACACACACACTGCCAGACTGCACACACACACACTGCACACACACACACTGCACACACACTGCCAGACTGCACACACACACTGCACACACACACTGCACACACACACTGCACACACACATACACACACTGCACACACGCACACACACACTGCCAGACTGCACACACACACTGCACACACACACACACTGTCAGACTGCACACACTGCACACACACACACACACACTGCCAGACTGCACACACACACACTGCGCACACACACACACACACTGCCAGACTGCACACACACACACACACTGTCAGACTGCACACACACACACACACACTGCACACACACACACACACACACACACACACACACACACACACACACTCTGCCAGACTGCACACACACACACTGCACACACACACACACTGCCAGACTGCACACACACACACACACACACACACACACACACACACACACACACACACAGTGCACACACACCGCCAGACTGCACACACACCGCCAGACTGGGTTGTGTGTGCAGTCTGCACACACACCGCACACACACTGCACACACACGCACACACACACTGCACACACACACACTGCCAGACTGCACACACACACGCACACACACACTGCACACACACACACACACACACACACACACACTGCCAGACTGCACGCACAGGCCTCCCGCTGCTGTTGTCTTTAGACTTGGGCTGGTGTGAAAAAGTACACATCATTACAGTGTGTCAGCAAACTGGCGTACAGCGTTTACCTGTGTGTGCGCGGCTGAGATAACACCGGTAATGTCACTGACGTTCAGCCTACTGACATTCTCTGCTGTGAAATTTCTGTAGATCCAGTAAGCTGTATGCCACTACATGCTTTGTTTCTACTGTCACTGAATGTTTGCTAGTCGACTCACAATCAAGTAGCATGTTAGCCAGCAGTACATGTGGAATCCAGCCAAGCCTATGAATGATTGCATGGATTTGAGGGGTGTGTAGTTTGTAGGTAGTGGTGCTGTTTATGGTCTAACTACAATTTTTTTTTTTTTATGTGTTTTGCAGTGCCCCCTAATGGACTGGTGGTGTATTGTGGTACCATTGTGACAGAGGAGGGAAAAGAGAAGAAAGTGAACATTGATTTTGAGCCTTTTAAACCCATCAACACTTCCCTGTATCTCTGTGATAATAAATTCCACACTGAGGTAGGATCCGTCTGAGTGTGTTAATGCCTGTATTTCTGTTCATAGGAGCATGTGGTGTGTATGTCAGGATGCTAAGTGTTGGGCAGTCAGTAAGTTTCTGTTTATTTGTGACTGTTTTGTCAGTGTAGGAGACAGTGCATCTCTGCTTCTTCTCTGGAGGACACAGCTTTTTATATCCGCTCTTCTCATTGGTCAGGCCGCGGTCAGTGGGGCTGTACCCGGTCAGGCTGCAGTCAGCGGGGCTGTATCCGGTCAGCAGGGCTGTACCTGGTCAGACTGCAGTCAGCGGGGCTGTATCCGGTCAGCAGGGCTGTACCTGGTCAGACTGCAGTCAGCGGGGCTGTACCCGGTCAGACTGCGGTCAGCGGGGCTGTACCTGGTCAGCGGGGCTGTACCTGGTCAGCGGGGCTGTACCTGGTCAGCGGGGCTGTACCCGGTCAGGCTGCGGTCAGCAGGGCTGTACCCGGTCAGGCTGCGGTCAGCGGGGCTGTACCCGGTCAGGCTGCGGTCAGCGGGGCTGTACCCGGTCAGGCTGCGGTCAGCGGGGCTGTACCCGGTCAGGCTGCGGTCAGCGGGGCTGTACCTGGTCAGCAGGGCTGTACCCGGTCAGGCTGCGGTCAGCGGGGCTGTACCTGGTCAGCAGGGCTGTACCCGGTCAGGCTGCGGTCAGCGGGGCTGTACCCGGTCAGGCTGTGGTCAGCAGGGCTGTACCCGGTCAGGCTGTCAGGCTGCGGTCAGCGGGGATGTACCTGGTCAGACTGCGGTCAGCGGGGCTGTACCTGGTCAGCGGGGCTGTACCTGGTCAGGCTGCGGTCAGCAGGGCTGTACCCGGTCAGGCTGCGGTCAGCAGGGCTGTACCCGGTCAGGCTGTCAGGCTGCGGTCAGCGGGGCTGTACCCGGTCAGGGCTTGTCTCTGCTTTGTCTTTCTGAGGAGAACTCTGAGTGTAGTCACTCTGTTACTCTGTCAGACCTGTTAACAGTTTGTGATTTGCTTTTATTGTACCAATGTTCCAAGTAAGAGTTTAGGTTATTTTTATATTTTGGATTAGGAGTTTGTCCTGGTTTGGGGTTCGGGTTCGGGTTTGGGTTAGGGCTGGGCGATATAGCCGTCGCAATATATTCAATAGCTATTTTTAGCACAATCCCCAGTATGTGGCAGGTTTTTTCCTGTATTTTTTTCCCGTTAGTCATACCTGATGTGGGAGCACACCTGACAAGTTCAGTGAAATGCTTCCAGGACAGAAGAATATCACTTGTATCTCTATGTTGGTTAACTTACCTATTGGCTTTGAAAAACACATAGCATATGTTTTTACTAGGGTTGTCAAAATAACATGTTAATTTAGATTAATTAATTATAGAAAAAATAATGCGTCAAAAAATTAATGCAGATTAATCGCACTCTATGATGCCCCTTGACCCCATACGTCACTGTGCGTTTAAGCATTTATCATACCCAACTGCAGGCTAGCTAGGTTCTTTTATTTCATACATGAAATGTATCCACATTTGCGCTGTCAGTAAATGCTAAGTAGGTTCGCATTGGTGTATTCAACAATTGCATCGGAACATCTGTAAAGCGGAGTGATACATGTGTAGTTAAAAGTGCCAGTGCTGTTATACTGAATATCAGCACTCATGGAATGCCTGTTGTCTAATCAATTCACTTGATTGGAACTAACTTATATAAAGCACAATTTGAACATAAAATGCTTCTCACGGCAAATGTTGATATATGCGATTGATTTAGATTTAATAAATTAATTTTCACTCTCTGTCTTTGTAGCCACGTGTTTCTATATACCACATGGAAGCAGCACAGTGCTCTTGCTGTGATATCAACATTGAATAGATAGGAGTGGCGTTTTTTTCCCCGGAAGCATTTCACATTGCCTCAGAAAACTGGAGGCGTGCTTCCACATCAGGTATGACAAAAAAATACGGGAAAAATCCTAACACCACATAGCGGGGATAGCTGTTATTGCGCTATTCGATATATCACGACGGCTATATCGCCCAGCCCTGGTTGGAGGTTGGGGGTTAGGGTTAGGGGTTAGGGGTTGGGGGTTTGGGTTGGGGGTTGGGTTTTGGGGTTGGGGTTGGGAGTTTGGGTTGGGGGTTTGGTTTGGGGTTTGGGGTTGGGGGTTTGGGTTGGGGTTGGGTTTAGGTTAGGAGTTTGTTGGGTGCGTGTTGTACTTGCGTTTCAGCTCTCTGAACTCGCCCCCCAGGCTCTGACTGCACTGCTGTCAGATGACAGTAAGTTTGGCTTCATTGTGATTGACGGCAGTGGTGCCCTGTTCGGGACACTGCAGGGGAACACCCGGGAGGTGCTGCACAAGTTCACTGTGGACCTGCCCAAAAAACACGGTAATTCCCAGACCGCACAGCACCTGCACCACTGACAGACCGCACAGCAACCGTACAGCACCTGCACCACTGACCGACCGCACAGCACCTGCACCACTGACAGACCGCACAGCAACCGTACAGCACCTGCACCACTGACCGACCGCACAGCACCTGCACCACTGACAGACCGCACAGCACCTGCACCACTGACAGACCACCAGCTACTCATGTGAACCGCACACACTGACCGCAGCAGCGGGCTGTTGTGTGTAATAGTGATTGATTGTGGGTAAAGGGTGCACTGTGGTGTTCCATAGATATTAATGCTGCTCTCTGTATGGATGGTGAGTTTACAAGCTGTATAATGCCCCCCTCTCTCCCTCTCTCTCTTTCCCTCTCCCTCTCTCTCCCTCTCTCTGTCTCTCCCTCTCTCTCTCTCTCTTTCCCTCCCCCTCTCTCCCTCTCTCTGTCTCTCCCTCTGTCTCCCTCTCTCTCTCCCTCTCTCTCTCTCTCTCTCTCTGTCTCTCCCTCTCTCTCTCTCTCTCTCTCCCTCTCTCTCTCTCTCTCTCTCTCTCTCTCTCTCTCTCTCTCTCTCACTCTCTCTCTCTCTCTCTCTCTCTCTCTCAGGGCGGGGTGGGCAGTCTGCTCTGCGCTTTGCTCGTCTGCGGATGGAGAAGAGACACAACTACGTGCGCAAAGTGGCAGAGACAGCTGTCCAGCTCTTTGTGTCCAACGACAAGGTCAACGTGGCGGGCATGGTTCTGGCTGGGTCCGCTGACTTCAAGACGGAGCTGAGCCAGTCTGACATGTTTGACCCGGTCAGTACACGGTCACCCCCTGGATGTTTGCCCCAGCCACAGAGTCAGAGCTCTGGGGTGTTCAGGATCTGATTGAAGGCATAGAGCCTCAGTATGTTTGCTGTTTGGGAAAACTGGGTGTGTAGTGTACGTTTCTGTTTGGACTTTGTGTATGAAACCAGGGAAAAAAAGTAGAAGAACTGAAGAAGGCATCTTTATAACCTACAGACCTACATGTGCCTCCTGTAAAACAGTGCAGGGTTTGATCTGCATTTACATTTCTTCACTTTTATACAAAACAACTTACAAGTGAGGCAGAGTACAACACAAGCAAAAAGCCATATGAGGAGCCGACAGTATTAGAAGTGCTGCATGACCAGGTTTCAGTAGTTGGCCAGACAAGGCACAAGCTGGTTCGATCTGAGATTAAGACAGACAGGGGGCAGAGCTGCATTTTGCATCAACTGCAGAGGCTTAATGGTGCAGGAAGGCCTGTCAAGAGAGCATTGTAGAACTCCAGTCCTGAGATGACAAGAGCCTGCACAGGGAGCTATGCAGCAGACTCAGAAGGTGGGGGGGGGGGGGGGGGCTGATTTTCCTGATGTTGTACAGCACAAATCTGCATGATCTTGTCATCATCACAAACAGTACCCCCAGATTCCTTGCAGACCTAGATGGAGTTAGTGTCGTTGAGCCGAGCTGTATGGTGATGTTGTGCTAAATTGACGGGCTGGGTGAGACGATGAGGAGCTGAAGGTGGAGTTCCTCCATCCAGGCTGAGATGTCTGAGAGGCAGGCAGGGATCTGTACTGAGACCATGGGGTCATCAGGACGGAATGAGAAGTTGAACTGGGTGTCATTGGCATAGCAGTGGTAGAAGTCGTGTGCCTGAATAATTGGACCCAGTGAGGTTGTGTACAGTGAGAAGAGGAGGGGGCCCAGCACCAATCCCTGAGGTACCCCAGTGATTAGCCACTGTGACTTCGATACCCTACCCCTCCAAGATACCTTGAAGGATCACTTTTAATTTGAGCACTGTAATATAAAATTGTATCAATAATTGTATTTATTGTTTTTGTTTTACAATTTTGAATTAAACCTGTTGTAGTAACGATAAATTAAGTGTGTCCTATTTTGTTACCCCCTCCCCCCACCGAAAAAAAAAAAACATATGAGGCGCAGAAAATTTTGTTGCTTTAAGGCCTGGCTAAATGACAATAATGTAATGTAATGTAACACTTAGCATCCTGTTCAGGGTTGGCCATGCTGGTATCTGATTGTATGTTTTCTACTCTGCTCAGCGGTTACAAGCCAAGGTCCTGAAGCTGGTGGATATTTCATACGGAGGGGAGAACGGCTTCAACCAGGCCATCGAGCTGTCGGCAGAGGTGCTGTCCAACGTCAAGTTCATCCAGGAGAAGAAGCTCATAGGTACTCATGAGTCCTGTCTGTCTGTGTCTGTGTGTCTCTGTGCCATGATGCTTGCATGTTTCAGGTCGCTTGCTGCTGTTAATAGTTTGTATGGACAGAAGTTGCATCACCACAGCACTCAGCTCGTGCTGCTGCAGAACAGGCCTGAATCTTCTCTGCTTAGATGTGCGCAACTGTGGCACAGGGTGTGGCCACAGGAGGGCGTGGCTGCAGTGGGGTGTGGCCACAGGAGGGTGTGGCTGCAGCGGGGAGTGGCTACAGGCGGACGTGGCCGCAGTGGGGCGTGACTGCAGTGGGGTGTGGCCACAGGAGGGCGTGGCTGCAGCGGGGTGGGGCGTGGTCACAGCAGGGCGTGGCTACAGGAGAGTGTGGCCGCAGCAGGGCGTGGCTACAGGCGGACGTGGCCGCAGTGGGGCGTGGCCGCAGTGGGGCGTGGCCGCAGTGGGGCGTGGCCGCAGCGGGGCGTGGCCGCAGGAGGGCATGGGCCGTTGCTGGGTACCTCGCTGCCTGAGCTGGAAGCAGCTTTCTGCAAGCGCTGCTGTGGGAAGGATTCTGTCAGTGTTTAACCCCGTCAGCGTGTTAGCGAGGGGAGTGCAGGGTGTGAGCGGGCTGTGTGTCTGCGTGTCTCCCTGCGTCCGCAGGCCGCTACTTTGATGAGATCAGTCAGGACACGGGGAAGTACTGCTTCGGGGTGGAGGACACGCTGAAGGCGCTGGAGATGGGCGCCGTGGAGATCCTCATCGTCTACGAGAACCTGGACACCATGCGATACATCCTGCGCTGCCACGGCGCCGAGGGAAACACTTCTGAGAACGGTATACTCACACACTCACTCACACATGCACACTCACTCGCACACTCACACACACACACACACTTACACACACACACTCACACACACACACTCACTCACACATGCACTCACTCACACATGCACTCACTCACACGCACACTTACACACACACACTTACACACTCACTCACACATGCACACGCACACTCACACACACACACTCACACACACACACTCACACACACACACTTACACACGCTCACACACACACACACACACTGACACACACACGCTCACACTCACACTCACAAACATGCACACTCACACACACACCCACTCACACTCACACTCACACACACACACTCACACACGCACACTCACACGCACACTCACACGCACACTCACACACATACACATACACACACACACACACACACAGGCAGAGAGACAGTCACACACACACACACTCACACGCTCACACAGACACACACATGCTCGCACACACATGCTCGCACACTCACACAGACACACACACACACATTCACACACACACACACACACTCTCTCCCACACACACACACACACTCACACACGCTCACACAGACACACACATGCTCGCACACACATGCTCGCACACTCACACAGAAACACACACACACATTCACACACACACACACACACTCTCTCCCACACACACGCTCACACACACGCTCACACACACATACTCTCTCACACACACGCTCACACACACACTCTCTCACACATACACTGTCACACACACACACTTTTCACACACACACACACACACACACACACACTCTCAAACTCACGCTCACACACACACACACACACACACACACACTCACACACTCGCACACACACGCGCTCACACGCACACACACACTCTCACGCACACACACTCTCTCACGCACACACACTCTCACGCACACACGATCACACACACACACTCTCTCACTCACACACTCATGCTCACACACACTCACACACACACACACACACACACACACTCACGCTCACACACACTCACGCTCACACACACTCACGCTCACTCACACACGCTCACACTCACACACGCTCATTCACACACGCTCACACTCACACACACACTCATTCACATGTGCACTCACTCAGTCGTACACTCACAATCATACACACACTCACACACTCACAAATACAGTACCTGTGAATATATGAAGGCAGAAGTAACAAATGTAGATGAAAATAAGCATAAAAATAATGTTTATCTCAGGAAAGCGGCAGGGGAGGGATGGTGAAAACTGCTAAATGAACCTGCAAACTGCTTCATTTGACACGTGCAGCTGTTTCCCGCTCTGTGAGGTCGGCTCTGTCTCGGCTGACTGCTCTGTCTCATATTTCCAGATGAGAAGACCCTGTACCTGACACCAGAGCAGGAGAAGGACAAGTCTCACTTCACAGATAAGGAGGTGAGCTTCCTTTGCCCCCCTGAGTCGGGAACAGCACTACCCCGTCACAACCGCCTACCCCTGCCTCTGCAACAGTTGATGAACAATGGCTGTAAAGGGAATCGCTTGTTGAGCCCGGTTGTGTGTTTTGTAAGTGGGGAAAGAACATTTCCAGTTTGAATTTGCTGACTTACTGGAACTCGCAGGATCTCCTGGTGGGTCAGCTGTGGTCTGGCTCCACAGCCTGGGGCCACAACGGAGGGTTGAAGTTTTGTTCGGTATTTGATTATTGAAAAACAATGTCACAGTGGCGATAGTTGTTCTCAGCCTCAGGGAGCTGAGGGGCAATGACTCCAAAATGAAGCTTAGCAAGTCTCAGCTGAAACCAACAGCATCGTATAAAATGAGCCATCACTAAGGGTGCTGTGGGCCAAAACAAAACAAACACCATGCATGCCAACAAAGCCACCAGCACTCCCCGCTCTCCTGGCACCAAAGCCCCTTTAGTTAAGATTGGCTGCCATGCGTTTGCAGGTTCTCTCACTCTTTGGAATTTTGCAATTTTGGAATTTTTCATTTTTCACACAGGTCACAATGCACCGGGCATGAGACCATGCATTCACCTCATGATAAAAAACATTTCAGGAAATGAGATATGAGATTATCCCGAAACGATATTCGAAAAAAATATATTGTTTTTATGAGATGGATCCATAATTGGCTGCACAAGATAGTCTGCTGAGCTATATAATGTAAGAAGAGAGACCAAATTTAACAAAGTGTATTGATTACTTGAGAACACCAAAGAGAGTAGGACTGGCATTTTCATCATCAGGAAAGGTTCCCAACACTGCTAAATTAATAGCTCATAGTGGTGTGGAATTGACATTTACAGCATTTATTTGAAAGAGCACAGTGATACTAAGTATTGTATGAAAATTCTGTTTACCTGTTGTATTTGGTGAATCTTGTTATGACAGGAATGCAAACTGACCAATAGGAGCAGTGGATTGGAACTAACTGTTTTGCAAAGTACTTGTGGTAGCACCACTGAGATGTAATGGCCAGGATGAGTAATTGCATAAAAGCTATTTTCTGATTTGGCAAAATTTTTTTGTCTGTGGAAATCCGTGTAACAGAAATTCCATCATGTGGCACTTAATAGACATAAAGAATCAACTTGTGAATTGTGATGTGACAGCATGCAGTCTGTTTCCTGCCTTGTGTCTGAAGAGGCCCATCTTGCTGTATTATTGACTGCTTTTATACACTGAACTGCCTGAAGACTGTTTCAGCAGTGTTACACAGACACTGTGTTTCATGGTAGTCTCAGGCTTCCAGCTGGAGTAGGGTGCGTGCGAATGGATACGCTTACGTTCTAATGTGATGGAAGTCGCTCTGGATAAGAGCATCTACTAAATGCATGTAATGTAATGTAATGTAATGTTATAAGTCAGTGCGTGTTTTTTGTGCTGAGTCACTGTGGGTTTTGTGTTGAGTCACTGTGGGTTTTGTGTTGAGTCACTGTGGGTTTTTTGTGCTGAGTCACTGTGGGTTTTTGTGCTGAGTCGCTGTGTGTTTTTTGTGCTGAGTCACTGTGGGTTTTTGTGCTGAGTCGCTGCGTGTTTTTTGTGCTGAGTCACTGTGGGTTTTTGTGCCGAGTCACTGTGGGTTTTTGTGCCGAGTCACTGTGGGTTTTGTGTTGAGTCACTGTGGGTTTTTTGTGCTGAGTCACTGTGGGTTTTTTGTGCTGAGTCACTGTGGGTTTTTGTGCCGAGTCACTGTGGGTTTTTTGTGCTGAGTCACCGTAGGTTTTTGTGCCGAGTCACTGCGCATTTTGTGTTGCGTCACTGCGCATTTTGTGTTGCGTCACTGCGCATTTTGTGTTGCGTCACTGCGCATTTTGTGCTGAGTCACTGTGGGTTTTTGTGCTGAGTCACTGCGCATTTTGTGTTGCGTCACTGCGCATTTTGTGCTGAGTCACTGTGGGTTTTTGTGCTGAGTCACTGCGCATTTTGTGTTGCGTCACTGCGCGTTTTGTGCTGAGTCACTGCGCGTTTTGTGCTGAGTCACTGTGGGTTTTTGTGCCGAGTCACTGCGCATTTTGTGTTGCGTCACTGCGCATTTTGTGCTGAGTCACTGTGGGTTTTTGTGCTGAGTCACTGCGCATTTTGTGTTGCGTCACTGCGCGTTTTGTGCTGAGTCACTGTGGGTTTTTGTGCTGAGTCACTGCGCATTTTGTGCTGCGTCACTGCGCATTTTGTGCTGAGTCACTGTGGGTTTTTGTGCTGAGTCACTGCGCATTTTGTGTTGCGTCACTGCGCGTTTTGTGCTGAGTCACTGCGCATTTTGTGCTGAGTCACTGTGGGTTTTTGTGCTGAGTCACTGCGCATTTTGTGTTGCGTCACTGCGCGTTTTGTGCTGAGTCACTGTGGGTTTTTGTGCTGAGTCACTGCGCATTTTGTGCTGCGTCACTGCGCATTTTGTGCTGAGTCACTGTGGGTTTTTGTGCTGAGTCACTGCGCATTTTGTGTTGCGTCACTGCGCGTTTTGTGCTGAGTCACTGCGCATTTTGTGTTGCGTCACTGCGCGTTTTGTGCTGAGTCACTGCGTGTTTTTTGTGCCGAGTCACCGTGGGTTTTTGTGCCGAGTCACTGTGGGTTTTTGTGCCGAGTCACTGCGCATTTTGTGTTGCGTCACTGCGCATTTTGTGCTGAGTCACTGTGGGTTTTTGTGCTGAGTCACTGTGGGTTTTTGTGCCGAGTCACTGCGCATTTTGTGTTGCGTCACTGCGCATTTTGTGTTGCGTCACTGCGCGTTTTGTGCTGAGTCACTGTGGGTTTTTGTGCTGAGTCACTGTGGGTTTTTGTGCCGAGTCACTGTGGGTTTTTGTGCTGAGTCACTGTGGGTTTTTGTGCCGAGTCACTGCGCATTTTGTGTTGCGTCACTGCGCATTTTGTGTTGCGTCACTGCGCGTTTTGTGTTGTCACTGCGTGTTTTTGTGCTGACAGACAGGGCAGGAGCACGAGCTGATTGAGAGCATGCCGCTGCTGGAGTGGTTCGCCAACAACTACAAGAAGTTCGGCGCCACGCTGGAGATCGTTACAGACAAGAGCCAGGAGGGGTCACAATTCGTCAAGGGTTTTGGGGGCATTGGAGGTGAGACTTCATCATCGTCATCATCACCGTGGATAAAACAGCACTGTGCAGTCATATCCAGCCCAACACGCTCTCTGTTCTCACACTGCTCACTGTGCTGAACCTGTAACACCTCATGTCAGTCCAGTAATGAACACCATCAATACTTCTCTCTCCCCCTCTCTCCCTGTCTCTCTCTCCCTGTCTCTCTCTCCCCCTCTCTCCCTGTCTCCCTCTCTCTCTCCCCCTCTCTCTGTCTCTCTCTCCCTGTCTCCCCCCCCCCTCCCCCTCTCTCCCTGTCTCTCTCTCCCCCTCTCTCCCTGTCTCCCTCTCTCTCTCCCCCTCTCTCTGTCTCTCTCTCCCTGTCTCCCCCCCCCTCCCCCTCTCTCCCTGTCTCCCTCTCTCTCTCCCCCTCTCTCTGTCTCTCTCTCCCTGTCCCCCCCCCTCCCCCTCTCTCCCTGTCTCTCTCTCCCCCTCTCTCCCTGTCTCCCTCTCTCTCTCTCCCCCTCTCTCTGTCTCTCTCTCCCTGTCCCCCCCCCTCCCCCTCTCTCCCTGTCTCTCTCTCCCCCTCTCTCCCTGTCTCCCTCTCTCTCTCCCCCTCTCTCTGTCTCTCTCTCCCTGTCCCCCCCCCCTCCCCCTCTCTCCCTGTCTCCCTCTCTCTCTCCCCCTCTCTCTGTCTCTCTCTCCCTGTCTCTCCCCCCCCTCTCCCCCTCTCTCCCTGTCTCTCTCTCCGTCTCTCCCCCCGTCCTCCCCCTCTCTCCTTCTCCCCCCCATCCCCCCCTCCCTGTCTCTCTGTCTCTCTCTCCCTGTCCCCCCCCTCCCTGTCTCTCTCTCTCCCCCTCTCTCCCTGTCTCTCTCTCTCCCCCTCTCTCCCTGTCTCTCTCTCTCCCCCCTCTCCATCCCCCCCCCCACCCCCCCCCCCTCCCTGTCTCTCTGTCTCTGTCCCTCTCTCTCTCTCCCTGTCTCTCCCCCCTCTCTCTCCTCCCTCTCCCTGTCTCTGTCTTTCTCTGGCAATTCAAATGAGCTTTATTGGCATGACAGAGAATTTCTGTGCTGCTAACGCTTTTATATAATGAGTGACATAGAAAATGATAGACTAAGGGTAATGGATGAGAAGAATAACAACAAAATCACAAAGCAACAAAAATTAAAATAAATAATAATTGCTATTATACTGTTTTTGTCTCCCCCGCCCTCCTTCCCCCTCTCTCTTGCTCTCAGGGATCCTGCGATACCGGGTGGATTTCCAGGGAATGGAGTACCAGGGAGACGACGATGAGATATTTGATCTGGATGACTACTGAGTAGTCGAGACTGGCGTGGGGGACAGAGAAGTACAGCAAAAAGCCCTCACACACAGAGAGGCAGCAAGAGAAAGCATCTGCACATCTGCCCCTGCCTGGGAACAGCCATTCCACCCCTCGCTCAGATTGGACATTTCTACATCCTTTTTCTCCGCTAAATTAACGTGAAGCAGCAGCAGGACCCAGCCCTCAGACTCTCCTCTTTCTGGACTCACACTTCTTATACAGAAATATATTTTTCTTTATTACCCTCATCCCTATCCCTCTCTCCTTCTCTGTTTTCTTTTTTACTGGCTGCTGTTATGTTTTATGAGAGTTTGGGTTTTTTTTTTACCTGGGTTTCTGTAGCGAATGGGGAAAGAGGATTAAATTTGAACTATTTAACACCATCTCTGCTCTGGCCACGCCTCCAATTTCATCCGCTTCAATTCTGTGCCAGTCAGGAGGAGCCTGTGCTGGGGACCGTGGCCGAGCTGACCCAGGGCTGGCCTGGGGGGCGCATTGAGGGCCCTGCAGTGTTACTGGCTGTTAGAGTCTCTGCCACAGTTCAGATCATTCACTAAAAAACCTGTTCAAAACATGCCCTTAATTCAGACACAGAAAATTTGCCAGGGGGTTGGGCGTGGCTGCTGTGTGCTGCACATCCTTCCTGCTGAAACTGCTGGCTCCTGATCATCCCCGTCCGAAAGGGCTGAGGTCTCTGCCTTTCCCTCTCTTCCCCGTCCGAAAGGGCTGAGGTCTCTGCCTTTCCCGCTCTCCCCCGTCCGAAAGGGCTGAGGTCTCTGCCTTTCCCGCTCTCCCCCGTCCGAAAGGGCTGAGGTCTCTGCCTTTCCCTCTCTCCCCCGTCCGAAAGGGCTGAGGTTTCTGCCTTTCCCTCTCTCCCCCGTCCGAAAGGGCTGAGGTCTCTGCCTTTCCCTCTCTCCCCCGTCCGAAAGGGCTGAGGTCTCTGCCTTTCCCTCTCTCCCCCGTCCGAAAGGACTGAGGTCTCTGCCTTTCCCTCTCTCCCCCGTCCGAAAGGACTGAGGTCTCTGCCTTTCCCGCTCTCCCCCGGCTGCCACTTCATCCCTGATTCAGCTGCAGTGCAGATTCAGACCCTGATGGCAGAAGGCCATGGCTGTGCTTTACATATGAAGCTGCACTGCAACAACATGTTTCTGCTAATTTTATAAATAGGCTTTATGGCTCTGTTAGATTTCAGATGAGCATAAACAGTAAGTGTATGAGCTCCCACTGCTGCTGGCTGTGAAGGAAATCCCGGGTTCTGCCTGCGCCTGGGAGGGACTCAGTTCTGTCAGGGGGAGAGGCCGACCGCTGCGCTCTCTCAGTGCTCTGTGGCCCTGCTGTGTATAGATGGACGTTGTCACTCACTGCTGTCCTGAAGTGACATGAGCCTAATGGTGACTCCGAAAGCACTGAAAAAATGAACTGTGTAGTGGCTGGGAAGCTCTTCCGTTGCTGGTGAACAGGCAGCTGAGCATCTCATACCTGCATGTTCCCATTTCAGGCAGCTCTTTATATGGAGAGACCTCGTGCAGGTAGTGGCCACACGCTGACGTGTGAACTGAAGTGACCCCTCCAGCATTATAAGGCTGGTAAAGTGTTTGAGATCCAGGACGGGCACTGGTGAATCATGTTTATCAGTACCACTGAAAGCACAGGGAGAAGCTACATGTAACTGTGGTCTCCTTTCCCTCACTGTTAGGGCTGATATCCTCTCCCACAAAGGTAGAGTGTAAAATGTCTGTCACAAGCACAACAGCAAACCTTACTGTAGTTATGAAATGTACCTGTAAGTTCTTATCATTCATTGCTGTTTTACACGAGTCGGTTCAGATGCCATGGCTTGCCAGATGAGCAGGTATAACTGTGGGTGTCAGCTGGGTGGGGGGTGGGGGGGTGGGTGCGCAGACCGTTTGTGTGTGTAGTTCCAGGTAAACGGAATGCACACCTTTCAGATCGCTGATCCCTCTTACCTGCCCAGGTGAGGCTGCTGGCCGGACGGCCGCACTGTCCCATATCACACTGTGTGTGGCTGGCATTACAGTTTTTAAATCTAGGTTTTTAAATAAATGTCACATTCTAATGCTGGGAAACATGGCATTCTCAAAACTGAAGGTGTTAAGGGATGGAGGCTCAGTAAAACTGAAACAAACATTTAATTGTTAAATGTACAGTAATTATTAATAAAACTAATAATTATTGTCGGACCCCATGTGGATATCTGACCCTGTAATCTCAGGTTTGCATGCAGAGATGAAGAGGCTCCAGCTCTTAGGGTAAATTAGGTGGCTTATGGAGACTAAGTTACTAAATATAATATGTTTGGGGATATTATTTATTATTTTGTGAAGTATACGTTAAAGAAAAAAATTGTCTGACCAAGAATATGCGGATGCCTGTGGAGCCGCGGTGCTAACATCGCTTACGAGTCCGGTCAAAGGGGATAGCCCCAAAACTGTAACACATTCATACTGCGCCCCCCTGCGGCAGCCTGTGAAACTGACCCAGCTGTCACAGTAAATGCAGCAGCGCGGTTTCAGTGATGGGCTGAGGAATAAACACGCTCCTGTGAGCCCTCCTTATATCATATATGTAATAAAAACATTTATCTCGAATAAAACGTTATGGCCAATTTGTGAGAGAAGATCTGCAGCTAGCGTTGCTAGCAGGCTAATTGTAATTAGTGGAATATTTTGCAGATTATTCCATACAGCGACGCTTATTTTCAAAGACTTCAAACACACGCTGAGTGTGTGTGTACAGGTGTGTGTGAGCCGGGGATTGATGTGCCCGAGTATGGTTCCTCATTCCAGATTCACTTTACGCGATTTTCAGCTGGAGAAACAGCCGGAACCGCCTCTGCTATAGAGTAAACCAATGAAAAACAGGCAGTCGTCAAAGCAACGCCCTCTACTTCAAATACTGACCAATCGTGTACATCTGGCAGCAAGGCACATCCTATTCCTCGGGCTGTGCACAGTGACGTAGCGTGATTGGCAGACAGGTACCGCCCATCCCCCCCTCCTCCTCCTCCTCCCCCGGCTGTGCGCAGTGACGTAGCGTGATTGGCAGGCCGCAGGCGCAGGGCTGGGGTTCCATTTTCGCTGCGAGTTTCGGGGGGACAACAACATGGAGCCGGAGATGGAGGACAAGACGTTGGAGCTGATGGTGAGTTCGGCAGGGACGCCCGTCCTCAGGGTGAAAATATCCGAGGCGAAGGGGAGACCTCTGCGCTGGGCTGGGAATGGCCGAGTTGAGCGGAATGACTGCGATCGGCAAAGAGCAGGAGGAAGGTGGTGCTGGGGGTTAGGGGGGATTCGGAGGGAGGCCCGGAGGTCCGTATGTTTCTCTGGCAGCCGTGCCTCGGCTCATAGCGCCGCAGACACCCGCAGGATCGGGACTGAATGACTGTCAGACATCCAGGCAGGACGTGAGAGCCAACGGCGGCCGGGCCGATCACGGGTCCTCCCGGCCAGCAGGCTGACAGAGTGGCGGAGTCTTCACTGCGGCTCCGCTGCGCCACTCGGCCCGGCCGTCAGGCGGCCAGTCAGCCAGAGAGCTGCGGATCAGCGGCAGATCCGAGCAAACAGCACAAAATGCGGCGAAATTATGGCGTAAATACCTGACCTCTCTCTGACAGAGGTGTTCCCGTCACTGCGTGTGTGTGTGTGTGTGTGTGTGTGTGTGTGTGAGTGTGCTTTTTGAAGCTGCGTAGAAGGAAGTAACGTTAGCAGGTTAGCTAGCAAGCAGGTTATGAAAATGTTACGTTTTGATATGTTGATATGTTTTGGTTATAATGAGTGTGTTTAAAGGGGGGTGAAGAGGCGGGGGTCGGCAGCCGTTAGCCGTTAGCCGCTAAAGGGGACACACTGTTCCCCATGCAGTTATGATAATAATGACGGCAGTTAGCGCTGTGTGGCGGCTGGCGATCTTGACCTCACAGGTAAGCAGGTATTGCAGTCGGGGTGTGAGAGGCTGCGGCGGCTGGATCCTCGCAGCCCGGCCGGCGTCACTCTGCTTCACCCCGCTGCTAAACACACACGTTCTTTATGACCATTTTCTGATGGGAGTGTTACTGCCACCAATGCCAGCTCATCTGTGCCGTTGATCTGTCAGGATCATCGGTAGCTCTGCTAGGTAACCGGTAACTGTTAACAGTGGTGGTCAGGAGCAGGGTTCGTATACGAAAGGTTGCTGGTTCGATTCCATTCTGGGGCATTGCTGTTGTACCTTTAGATAAGGTACTTAACTCACATTTGTCTTAGTAAGTATCCAGATGTAGTGTAACATGTAAAAACATAACCTATGTAAGTTGCTCTGGGTAAGAGCATCTGCTAAATGAGAGTAATGTAATGTCTAAAAACTCACTTAGCTGATAGGGTGTGTCAATTTCATGTCAGTTTGCATTAACAATACAGACAATAACCACCTCTGTAAACACAGCAGTTGTAGTCTGAACACTGACCTTGAAGGCTGAGCTCATGAAATATCTGTCCTTAGAAATGGGTGAAGTGTTTGAAGGCAAGTTGCCCTGGATAGGAGGTTGTGCTGAGCAAAGCTGTGTTTGTCTTGCCTCAGAGTGATGTGAGGCAGCACTCATTTTGGCTGAAGAAGTACATGCATATTTAGTTGCAGAGCAGATGCTCAGGTCTTACATGGTATCCACTCAAACAGCTGAATATTTACTGAGGTTACTCTAGGTTAAGCACTTTGCTCAAGAATACGTCAGCAGTGCCCCAATGGAGAACTGAACTGGCAACCTGTTGGGTTAGAGACGCTGCTCCTTACCACTGCGTCGCACAGCTGCCTGCAGGTACTTGTGCCTGTTTCTCTAACTGGCTTATACTGTACGCTGGGATGTTTTCTGGGGCAGTGTGTTATACCGACCTGCACCGAAGTCAGGGAAGGCCGCAGGGAGTCTGTCCTCTGTGAGAGTCTGGGCTGTGGGGCTGTATCTGCTGGTGGGTTTGAATGCACAGCATAATGACACAGAGCCTCTAAGCGGGTATCTGCAGATAAACACACAGCTGTGCAGTAGTTCCGTTTGCAGAGGTAAATGTCTAGTTTAGGTCTCCCCACAAAGTGTGCTTGTTCATCTGGGCTGTTCCGCCTCCAGCAGCCTGTGGGCTGTTATTAGCAGCCACTGTTTGTTTGTTCCCAGGGCTGCGTATGTGTTTTCATCATGATGTGATGTCAAAGGTCACAGTATTCAGATCATTATGCATTATGATTCTGTGCATATGCTAACACACGCAACGGTCTGCCTGAAAACAGGAGCTCGCTGGGATGCAGGTTGCTTCTGCAAGCGAAATCTCCATCAGCTACAGTCACAGACTGTCCCTGACCTTTACCTTTATTTTAAAACTTGTAAGTCGCTTTGGATAAAAATGTCTGCCAAATGAATAAATGTAACATGCAATAGAAAGGTTGTTTTGTCTATGCTGCTTAAGATTAGAATGACACTGGTGCAGTGGTCACTTAAATGGTACTATAAAGAACAGTAAAAAAGTTGTGGTACTCATCCATTTCAAAACGTTTGAAAAAGGGCTGGAGTGAAGTGCTTCCTGGAGCTGGGTGCTGTCTGCTGCTCAGTGTGGAGCAGAACTAGCTTTGACAGGACCTTCACATGTTCTTTAAGGGTGGCACATTTGCCATGGGGATTCCAGTATAGCCAAAAGTCATAAATAGTTGTTGAGGTTAAGTGGATTTCACTCGCCCTGGCATCCTTTAGGATATTTTTGCTGACCATAAAGATAAATTGAT
>NC_050598.1:33761551-33776551 GCF_013368585.1 Megalops cyprinoides | reverse complement strand
GTTAACTTGTGCAACCTGACTAGACAGCTTAGAAACTACCATACATCAGTCAGTAGATCACAGAATCCAAAGTTCATTACGACATGTGCTACATGTAAAATGAAGAACAAGTAGTAGCAGGTGTTAGGGGGCGGGGATTGAGGTCGAACTGAGATGCAGTCTGAAGGGGTGAATCTTCAGTCTGCGTCGGAAGTTGGCTAACGATTCTGCTGTCCTTACCCCCGTGGGTACAGACCACACGCATAATAATACACCAGGGCAAATGTACAATCCAATAGGGTCTGGTGTCTTATTAAATACCCCTATAATGGGAGACAGATAAAAGAACAAAGTGCACCTTTTAAAAAGCTCACTCTTTAAGTAAGGCTGACCAGGTCATTCTAAGGCATTGTGTGAGTAAAGCACATTGCAGGTAACCCTCGGGTAAAGAGGGCACTCAGAACAAAGCTGATTCATTAAGAAAATCTGTAGAAATCACTGGGAGTGATTGAAAACTGTGTAAATGGTCTGTCTTTTAAAAGTGAGTGTTTTTTACTGTATCAGAAGCCAGTTGAAGAGGTTATCTCTTTATTTTAAACAAAAGGTATAGTCCTTGCAAAAGCAGTGATTGAAGTAATTCTGAAAACCAAATAGCCATCTGATGCTTTGGGTGAACAGGCTCATGCAGGCTGTGAATGAAAGGGGGGGGGGGGGGTGCTGAGCGGCTGCAGCTGTAACGCTGGCTCTGAGTGAAACGTGACTGTTATAAATGTGTGTTTCATATGTAAGCTGCATGTGGTGTTACTTATTTAGTAGTAAAGGATGAATAGACTGCAGTGTGGAGTGCAGTGGTAGTGTGTGAAATGGCTCTGCTGTCTTCCGCTGACCTCAGATCAGTAACGGCACAGTGACGGGCTCCCGGAAGCGGCCGTCGGAGGGGAACTACGAGAAGGAGAAGGACGTGTGCATCCAGCTGTTTGACCAGTGGTCTGAGGCCGACCAGGTGGAGTTCGTGGAGCACCTGATCTCTCGCATGTGTCACTACCAGCACGGCCACATCAACTCTTACCTCAAACCCATGCTGCAGCGGGACTTCATCACAGCGCTGCCAGGTACTACGCTCTCACCGAGTACACACTCACTGTCACCGAGTACACACTCACTGTCACCGAGTACACACTCACTCTCACTGAGTACACACTCACTCTCACTGAGTACACACTCACTCTCACTGAGTACACGCTCGCTCTCACCGAGTACACACTTACTCTCGCCGAGTACACACTCACTCTCGCCTAGTACACACTCACATTCAGTGCACTGAGTGTGTGTGTGCCGGGCTGCAGCACAGGGCTTGGACCACATCGCGGAGAACATCCTGTCGTTCCTGGACGCGCGCTCGCTATGCTCGGCGGAGCTGGTGTGTAAGGAGTGGCAGCGCGTCATCTCAGAGGGCATGCTGTGGAAGAAGCTCATCGAGCGCATGGTGCGCACCGACCCGCTCTGGAAGGGCCTGTCCGAGCGCCACCAATGGTGAGGGCGGGGCCCGTGTCAGAGGGAGGGGCCCGCAGCAGAGGGCAGGGCCTCTGTCTGTGGGAGGGGCCCGTCTCAGGGGGCCTGGCTTCTGTCTGAGGGTGGGGCCTGCGACAGAGGGAGGGGCCCAGGGGAGGTAGAGAGGTGGGGCAGTGGCCATGAGCTGCTGCAGTTTGCAGCTTTATTTTTTACGTTGGCAGTTGAGTTTTAAATATTAAGTCCCTCTGAGTTTAAACAACATTTCATGAAGTGTGTGGAATGTACATATAATTTATATGGAATAACTCCTGTGTGATAAAATTCAGCATTCAAAATAAATAGCCATGAGCTTATTCTTTACCGTTTGTGTTTATTATATAAAATAATTATTTTTATCAACGACATGAGATCATGAATTGATAATTGTCCCAGACGTGAGACACAGGGCTTCCCTAAAGTCTCCCCCCTTCTCTCTCCTCCCTCCTTACAGGGAAAAGTACCTGTTCAAGAACCGCACAGCAGAAGTTCCCCCGAACTCGTACTACCACTCTCTGTACCCCAAAATCATCCAGGATATTGAGGTAAGATTGACGGGCAGACCCTGCTGCAGACACATTGCCTTCCCTGTACTGTCCTCACCTCTCTCTCTCTCTCTCTCTCTCTCTCTCTCTCTCTCTCTCTCTCTCTCTCTCTCTCTCTCTCTCTCTCTCTCCCTCCCTCTCTCTCCCTCTCTCTCTCTCTCTCTCTCTCTCTCCCTCCCTCCCTCCCTCCCTCCCTCTCTCCCTCCCTCTCTCTCTCTCTCTCTCATTCTGAATTCAATTCAATTCAATTCAATTCAAAATGCTTTATTGGCATGACATATTTTAAACTATATATTGCCAAAGCGTAATCATAACAATTAGTCATAACAATAACAAATGATAATACAAAAAAAACATTACTAAAAACAGTACAGTAAAATTAGATTGAAGAGTCGTTGTTGTCTCTCATCCTGTGGCAGGTAGACACGTGTTTTGCAGCCAAATTTACACAACAGCCTTTCTCTCCGAGAAGGATTTGTAATAGCTGTGTTTCGGGCAGGGTTGGGAAGTTTGGGTATTGTAACTGGAAGTTTGGAAAGTAGGTTTCTGGAATTACTTGGTATTTCTCACATTCTGTGAGGAAATGCAGCTCTGTCTCGACCTGCTGTTAGTTGCAGTGTGAGCACAGCCTCTCCTCTTTAACCAGCCAAGCCTGCCTGTGTCGACCGGCCTCGATGGCAAGGCTGTGCTCGCTGAATCTGTGCTTTGTCAATGTTTTTCTGCTTTTGTAATTTTTCACTGTGGTCAGATAGTCTGCCACAGTGTACTCACGTTTTAGGGCTAGATAGCATGTTAATTTGCTTTGATTTTTTGTTTGAATTTTCCAATGGGAAATATAATTTTGTTTTTGTTGTGCTATAATTTGGTTGACTCTGATTGGTTCTGTTGGAGTGGAGCTGTCCTGAGGCTGCAAGGTATTAGTTGGGGTTAGTGTTGAACTCGGCCTCAGGACCGGCTGGCTGAGGGGGCTCTTTTCTCTCTTGGCATTGCAGGGCTTTGTAATGGTATGAGTGGGGGTTGTTGGTTTTTAGGTGTTGCCAAAATTGAATGGCTCTTTTTTGAATGTTAATGAGTAATGGATATTGGCCTAATTCTGCCCTGCATGCATTGTTCGGTGCTTTCCTCTGTACATGGAGGATATTTTTACAGAACTCTGTATGCAGGGTTTCAGTTGGGTGTTTGTCCCATTGAGCAAAATATAGTGCAATTGGTTCAATTACAGCTTTGAATATTTTGAGCCATATCCCAGTTGGTATATTCATTTTAATTTGTCTCTTCATGGCATAGAATGCCCTGCGTGCTTTCTCTTTCAGTTCATTTACAGCCAGGTTGAAGCTCCCTGTGGAGCTGATCTTTAGTCCTAGGTATGTGTAGCTTGCAGTGTGCTCAATGTTTGTTGTCCCTAATGTAAATGTATGTCTGATGTCCTGAGATCTGGATATTTTTTGGAAAATCATAATTTTTGTCTTTGTTAGATTTACTGCAAGGGCCCAGGTTTTGCAGAAATGTTCCAGCAAATCTAGATTCTGCTGCAACCCCTGTTTGGTGGGTGATAACAGAACCAGATCATCTGCATAGAGCAAAAATTTGATCTCCTTATCATTGTGGCCAATTCATTAATTGTTGAACAGCGCTGGGCTCAAGCTACATCCCTTTCTCACCACACGCCCCTGAGTGAAGAATTTTGTTTGTTTGTTTCCAATTTTAATTGCACATTTATTTTCTGTGTATATTGATTTGATTACATCATAGGTTTTACCCCCTACACCTTTCTAAAAGCTTATATATTAAACCATCGTGCCAGATTGAATCAAAAGCTTTTTGGAAATCGATAAAGCAAGCAAATATTTTGCTCTTGTTTTGGTTGACATGTTTATCTGTTAGGGTGTGTAGGGTGTAAATATGGTCACCTGTTCAGTGATTTGGTAAAAAGCCAATCTGACTCTTACTCAAGACATTGTGCTCATTAAGGAAGTGCAGGAGTCTTGTGTTTATAATACTGCATAGAATCTTCCCCAGATTACTGCTCACACAAATGCCTCGGTAGTTGTTGGGGTCAAATTTATCTCCACTTTTAAAAAAAGGGGTAATGAGTCCTTGATTCCAGATGTCAGGAAAATAGCCTACACTCAGAACCAGATTGAACAGTTTTAGGATGGCCCTCTTGAGTTTGTCATCTGTGTATTTCAGCATTTCATTTAGAATGCCGTCTGGTCCACAGGCTTTTTTTAGGCTGCAGGGCCTGCAGCTTTTCCACTAATTCTTTTTCTGTAACGGGCAAGTCCAGAGGATTCTGGTTGTCTTTAATTGCAAATTCAAGATTTTTCAATTGTTCGTATATACCCTTGTTCTGTATTTTTTATAATTTTTCTATAGAGTTTCTCAAAATAGTTCTCCCATAAAACCCCATTTTCAATAGCTAGTTCCTCTTGATTGGGTTTATTGAGGGAATTCCAGTTATCCCAGAAGCTGTTGGAATTTAGGGACTCCTCAATTACAGTCAGTTGGTTATTTATATGTTGTTCGTTTTTGGTTCTGAGTGTTTGCTTGTATTGTTTTAGAGTTTCACAATAACTGAGGTGCAGATCCTGGTTATCTGGTTGTTTGTGTTTTTGATTGGATAGCGTTCTTTTTTCCTAATGGTTTTACAATCTGTATCAAACCATTTTTCTTGTTTCACATTTTTTGGTTTATTTTTGGATAATTTCAGATTGGATATAAAGGCCAATTTTTCAAAAATGTAATTTATGTGTAGAACTGCCAGATCTGTTCCTTGTTTATTGTGAGGGTATGTGGTGACCAGAAATCTATCTGGTTATCTAAGAGTGATTGTATTTCTTGATTTTGAATTGCTTTCTGGTACTCTTCTGTGCTATTTTGGGCCCATCTGTAAGATTTCTGAATGTTGTACAGCTGTGTAGGTGTTGTTAGTTTCTGTCCTTTTCAGATATACAGTAATTTGATTGTGATCAGACAGAGGGGTTAGAGACCTGACTGTGAAGGCTCTGAAAGAGAATGGATCTATATCGGTGATCGCATAATCAACAATGCTGTTGCCAAGATGTGAGCTGTATGTGCATCTCCCATAAGAGTCCCCTCTTAACCTCTCTCTCTCTCCCTCTGTGTATGTGTCTCTCTCTCTCTGTCTCTCTCTGTCCCTCTCTCTCTCTCCCTCCCTCTCCCTCCCTCTCCCTCCCTCTCCCTCCCTCTCCCTCCCTCTCTCTCCCTCTCTCTCCCTCTCAGACTATTGAGGCTAACTGGCGCTGTGGTCGGCACAACCTGCAGAGGATTCAGTGTCGGTCTGAGAACAGTAAAGGCGTGTACTGCCTGCAGTACGACGATGACAAGATCATCAGCGGCCTCCGAGACAACTCCATCAAAGTGCGTGCATGCGTGTGTGTGTTTCTGGGATAAGCAGTGTGTGTGTTTGTGTGTGTATGTGTTTCAGATCTGGGATAAACTGTGTGTGTGTGTGTGTTTCAGATCTGGGATAAGCAGACTCTGGAGTGTTTGAAAATCCTGACGGGCCACACAGGGTCAGTGCTGTGTCTGCAGTATGATGAGAGGGTCATCGTCACAGGCTCCTCCGACTCCACCGTGCGGTGAGCGTGCAGAATCACCTGGGGGGGTCACTCTGAGAATCGCGCTCTGACACTCGCGCACAGTCTCACTGAGACTCGCGCTCTGAGACTCGCGCTCTGAGACTCGCGCTCTGAGACTCGCGCTCTGAGACTCGCGCTCTGAGACTTGCTGACAGCCTGCCTGTCCCGCCCCACAGGGTGTGGGATGTGAACTCGGGGGAGGTGCTCAACACCCTGATCCATCACAACGAGGCGGTTCTGCACCTGCGCTTCTGTAACGGTCTGATGGTCACCTGCTCCAAGGACCGCTCCATCGCTGTGTGGGACATGGCCTCGCCCACTGACATCAGCCTACGCCGCGTGCTTGTCGGTCACCGCGCCGCCGTCAACGTCGTCGACTTCGATGACAAGTACATTGTGTCGGCGTCCGGAGACCGCACCATCAAGGTGGGTCCTGAGAGTGCTTCACATTACATTATTTAACACATCTGCAGACTGTGCCCTCCCACACAACGCCATAACCAGCACAGCCCTCCCACACGACACCATAACCAGCACAGCCCTCCCACACGACACCGTAACCAGCACAGCCCTCCCACACGACACCGTAACCAGCACAGCCCTCCCACACGACACCGTAACCAGCACAGCCCTCCCACACGACACCGTAACCAGCACAGCCCTCCCACACGACACCGTAACCAGCACAGCCCTCCCACACGACACCGTAACCAGCAGAGTTGTGCTGGTGAATGATGTGAATGATATTTGATTTGTGAATCTTTGCAGGTGTGGAGCACCAGCACGTGTGAGTTTGTTCGCACTCTAAACGGACACAAGCGTGGAATCGCCTGCCTACAGTACAGAGACCGACTGGTGGTCAGCGGATCCTCCGACAACACCATACGGTCAGTCTGTGTCTCTCACCACACGGTCAGTCTGTGTCTCTCACCACACGGTCAGTCTGTGTCTCTCACCACGCGGTCAGTCTGTGTCTCTCACCACACGGTCAGTCTGTGTCTCGCACCACGCGGACAGTCTGTGTCTCTCACCACACGGTCAGTCTGTGTCTCTCACCACGCGGTCAGTCTGTGTCTCTCACCACACGGTCAGTCTGTGTCTCTCACCACACGGTCAGTCTGTGTCTCTCACCACGCGGTCAGTCTGTGTCTCTCACCACGCGGTCAGTCTGTGTCTCGCACCACGCGGACAGTCTGTGTCTCTCACCACACGGTCAGTCTGTGTCTCTCACCACACGGTCAGTCTGTGTCTCTCACCACGCGGTCAGTCTGTGTCTCGCACCACGCGGTCAGTCTGTGTCTCTCACCACACGGTCAGTCTGTGTCTCGCACCACGCGGACAGTCTGTGTCTCTCACCACGCGGTCAGTCTGTGTCTCGCACCACGCGGACAGTCTGTGTCTCTCACCACGCGGTCTCTCACCACACGGTCAGTCTGTGTCTCGCACCTCAGTCTGGGGTTTATATTAGGTATTATTTTAAAAGAGAATGGTCTGTCTCCTCTCTGCAGTGCAGTTGGGTTTTGTTTTTGTAATCACTCCCACCCCCTGTCTCTGCCTCAGGCTGTGGATATCGAGTGTGGTGCGTGTTTGCAGGTGCTGGAGGGTTAGGCTTCAGGGTTTGGGGTGGGGGTTAAGGGGTTGGGGATAGGGTTGGGGTTGGGGGTTAGTACTCACTCTCTCCCCTGTCTCTCCCTCAGGCTGTGGGATATTGAGTGTGGTGCGTGTTTGCGGGTGCTGGAGGGCCATGAGGAGCTGGTTCGCTGCATTCGATTTGACAACAAGAGGATCGTAAGCGGAGCCTATGACGGGTGAGAGACAGGAATGTTCCTGCACCCGACGCGGCAAGGGGAGCTCTCTGTGTCCCTCAGGCTCTGACGAACAGGAGAGCCGCTGTGTGTGATCCATACCCCCCTGCTCAGGAGTATCTGTCTCACTGTGCTCCTCCTCTCTCTCCTCTCTCCTCTCTCCCCTCTCCCCTCTCTCCTTTCCCCTCTGCCCTTCTCTCCCCTCTCCCCCTCTCTCCCCCTCTCCCCCTCTCCCCTCTCCCCTCTCTCCTTCTCTCCTTCTCTCCTTCTCTCCTTCTCTCCCCTCTCCCCTCTCCCCTCTCCCCTCTCCCCTCTCCCCTCTCTCCTCTCCCCTCTCTCCTTCTCTCCTTCTCTCCTTCTCTCCTTCTCTCCCCTCTGCCCTCTCCCCTCTCCCCTCTCCCCTTCTCTCCCCTCTCCCCTCTCCCCTTCTCTCCCCTTCTCCCTCTCCCTCTCCCCTCTCCCCTCTCCCCTCTCCCCTTCTCCCCTCTCCCCTCTCCCCTCTCCCCTCTCCCCTCTCCCCTCTCCCCTTCTCCCCTCTCCCCTCTCCCCTCTCCCCTCTCCCCTCTCTCCTTCTCCCCTCTCCCCTCTCCCCTCTCCCCTCTCCCCTCTCCCCTCTCTCCTTCTCCCCTCTCCCCTCTCCCCTCTCTCCTTCTCCCCTCTCCCCTCTCCCCTTCTCCCCTCTCCCCTCTCCCCTCTCCCCTCTCTCCTTCTCCCCTCTCCCCTCTCCCCTCTCCCCTCTCCCCTTCTCCCCTTCTCCCCTCTCCCCTCTCCCCTCTCCCCTCTCCCCTCTCTCCTTCTCCCCTCTCCCCTCTCTCCTTCTCCCCTCTCCCCTCTCCCCTCTCCCCTTCTCCCCTCTCCCCTCTCCCCTTCTCCCCTCTCCCCTCTCCCCTCTCCCCTTTCTCCTTCTCTCCTTCTCTCCTTCTCTCCTTCTCTCCCCTCTCCCCTCTCCCCTCTCCCCTCTCCCCTCTCCCCTTCTCTCCTTCTCTCCTTCTCTCCTCTGCAGGAAGATTAAAGTGTGGGATCTTCAGGCTGCTCTGGATCCCAGAGCTCCAGCCAGCACCCTCTGCCTGCGCACACTGGTGGTGAGTGTCTGTGTCTCTGCCTGTCTGCGTGTCTGCCTGCGTGTCTGCCTGCATGTCTGCCTGCCTGTCTGCCTGCGTGTCTGCCTGTCCGTCTGCCTGCCTGCCTGCCTGCCTGCCTGCCTGCCTGCGTGTCTGCCTGCCTGCCTGCCTGCCTGCCTGTCTGCGTGTCTGCCTGCCTGCCTGCCTGCCTGCCTGCCTGCCTGCCTGCCTGTCTGCGTGTCTGTCTGCCTGCGTGTCTGCCTGTCCGTCTGCCTGTCCGTCTGCCTGCCTGCCTGTCTGCCTGCCTGCCTGCCTGCCTGTCTGCGTGTCTGCCTGCCTGTCTGCGTGTCTGCCTGCCTGCCTGCCTGCCTGCCTGCCTGTCTGCGTGTCCGCCTGCCTGCCTGCCTGTCTGCCTGCCTGCCTGCCTGCCTGTCTGCGTGTCTGCCTGCCTGCCTGCCTGCCTGCCTGTCTGCGTGTCTGCCTGCCTGCCTGCCTGCCTGCCTGCCTGCCTGTCTGCGTGTCTGTCTGCCTGCGTGTCTGCCTGTCCGTCTGCCTGTCCGTCTGCCTGCCTGCCTGTCTGCCTGCCTGCCTGCCTGCCTGTCTGTGTGTCTGCCTGCCTGTCTGCGTGTCTGCCTGCCTGCCTGCCTGTCTGCGTGTCTGCCTGCCTGCCTGCCTGCCTGCCTGCCTACCTGTCTGCGTGTCTGCCTGCCTGCCTGTCTGCGTGTCTGCCTGCCTGTCTGCCTGCCTGCCTGTCTGCCTGCCTGCCTGCCTGCCTGTCTGTCTGTTGCCTGCTGTGCTTGGATATCACTGTCATTCAGGATAAGTCACTGACGATGATGCTGATGAAGGTGTCTGTGTTTACTGATGATGGTAATGAAAATGTGTGTGTTTAGTGATGATGGTGATGGTGTGTGTGTTTTGCAGGAACACTCTGGCCGGGTTTTCCGGCTGCAGTTTGATGAATTTCAGATCATCAGCAGTTCCCATGACGACACTATTCTTATCTGGGACTTCCTGAATGTGTCGTCCAATGGGCAGACAGAGGGGCGGTCGCCCTCACGCACGTACACCTACATCTCCAGATAGCAGGTAGTCCCTAACACACACACACACACACACACACACACACACACACACACACCACAGACACTGGTGTTGACTCTGCTCTCTGCTGCAGGGGTACAGGTTGGTGACCGTCCTGCATCTCTGTGTTGGGGGGTGGATCCTGGCTGTCGCCACCCCCCCCCACACCCCTTCCTGCCCTCCTGACATTCGGCTGTTGGATGCACAGACACGGGACACTGAGCCACAGAGAGAGAGACTCTGCTCAGACCCACAGCCGCAGGGGGCGGGTTGAGGCCCCCCCCAGCACAGACCGCTGTGGGCGCTACAGACTGCTCTGGACACAGGGACTCAGTCCAGCCTCTGCTTTCGTGGCACAAAGTAAAGACGCCGAAGCCTTTTTCTCCTGGAGACAAACCTGCATGTGAAAGGGGAGGCGTCTTGGTCAGCCTTCCTCACACTCAGCCGTTTCGCTCTGTTTTTTATTCTTTTTTATTTGGGAAATTTTCATTTTGTTTTATTTGTAATATTGTACTAAGCATTGTAGTTCTACCCCCCCCCAACTGTCTGCCTGCCCGTAACTCGGAGCTGAATTTAGCTGTAAACAGAACTGTCTTGTCAAAAATGGTGTTGTATATTGAAATGATTTTTTTAAAGAAAAAAAGACATTATTAAGAATAAAGTACTTGACTGTGGAAGCATGTCAGTCTGTGTGGTGAGTGTCTGTCTGTGTGTGTGGGTGTGTGTGTGTGTGTGTGTGGGTGTGTGTGTGTGTGTGTGTGTGTGAGAGAGAGAGGTGATGGAGAGATGTGTGTGGTGGTGAGAGTGTGTGTGTGGGTGGGTGGGTGAGTGAATGCATGTGTGTGGTGGTGAGAGTGTGTGTGCGTGTTTGTGTGTGTGTGTGCGCGTGTTTGTGCATGTGTGTGGGTGAGGGTGTGTGCGTGTGTGTGTTGGTAAGAGTGTGTGTGCGTGTTTGTGCGTGTGTGTTTGTGTGTGTGGTGATCAGTGATGGGATGATGCAAGGTGAGACGCTTGACTGCTGTACTGATCTCCCATAATGCATCTGTGAAAGACGAAACCCACAGCTTTCCTTCCCAGAATGCCTCCTGTGTGCAGAGTATGGCCAGGGTGCAACGTCTCACACATACATACACACACACACACACACACACACCCCTCTCTCCATCACCTCTCTCTCTCTCTCTCACACACACACACACACCCCTCTCTCCATCACCTCTCTCTCTCACACACACACACACACACACACACACACCTCTCTCCATCACCTCTCTCTCTCTCTCTCTCACACACACACACACACCCCTCTCTCCATCACCTCTCTCTCTCTCACACACACACACATACACCCCTCTCTCCATCACCTCGCTCTCTCACACACACACACACACACACACCCCTCTCTCCATCACCTCTCTCTCACACACACACACCCCTCTCTCCATCACCTCTCTCTCTCTCAAACACACACACACACCTCTCTCCATCACCTCTCTCTCTCACACACACACACACACACACCCCTCTCTCCATCACCTCTCTCTCTCTCACACACACACACACACCCCTCTTTCCATCACCTTTCTCTCTCTCACACACACACACACACACACCTCTCTCCATTCCCTCTTCTGTGTTGTCTCTTTTTGTTGCCACCAGGTGGTGATATAAACGCCTTTCCTTATATGCAGCTGTAATTATCAAATGAAATTTATCATATATAGTATTTCAAATATTTAAGCCCTGCAGATTATTCAGTGCTCTGTCAGTCCCTCCGTTTCCTGTGTGCCATGCCTTCTCTTCACCCCTCTTCACCCCCTTCCCTCTCCCTCTCCCTCTCCCTCAACAGAACACACAGCTGTGAGTTTGAATAAACAATCTTTTCCCCT
This sequence comes from Megalops cyprinoides, assembly GCF_013368585.1. NCBI lineage: Eukaryota > Metazoa > Chordata > Actinopteri > Elopiformes > Megalopidae > Megalops > Megalops cyprinoides. Next base: position 33,765,039 of record NC_050598.1, on the reverse strand, counting down.
TTCTCTCACATGCCTCTCCCTCTCTCTCTCAGGCAGAAATATATGCACTTGCTCTGTTTTTCCATGAGATCACTGTTCTCTGGAATAGATTAACCGCTGAGGGGCGGGGGCTGTTGGGCAGGGACGCAGGGAGGGAGAGAGAGAGGTGGAGAGCAGGTGACCGATGAGAAGAGAGGGGATTTTGGGAGCTGAAGCTGCTCTCCGTTCTTCTGCTGTGTGGGTCAGCGCAGTCCCAGAGGGCAGGTGCAGGCCTGAGTTGTGTTGTGCATCAGCATGACAACCTGTTACTCCACCCCCTCTGTCCCTCCTAATTAAAAACGCAGCTGCCTCCCCCCCTCATCAGCTGGCAGTGCCGCACACCAGTCAGTGTTTCTAACTACAGCAACGTTCTGTGTGTGTCTGTGAGAAGAAGTAGGTTGGAGAATGTGTGTGGAGTGTTAATTTGTGTGCACACACACACACACACACACACTTCCATAGTGCTCTCTGGTATGGGGGTGAGTGAGTGGAGGTGAGTGAGTGGAGGTGAGTGAGTGGGGGTGAGTGAGTGGAGGTGAGTGAGTGGGGGTGAGTGAGTGGGGGTGAGTGAGTGGAGGTGAGTGAGTGGAGGTGGGTGAGTGAGTGGAGGTGAGTGAGTGGGGGTGAGTGAGTGGAGGTGAGTGAGTGGTGGTGAGTGAGTGGAGGTGAGTGAGTGCAGGTGAATTGCTGCTGTAGTTCTGCTGACTCAGGGCTGAAGGATGGGCTGCAGAGGTAGGCCCTCAGCACCTGGGCCCTGTGGCGGGATGGAGCCACCTGTGAGGGAGAAGCAGAGATGACTCTAATGGAGTGTAAGATATCAGCTGTACAGGAGTGTGTGATATTGCAGGACTGCTCTGTCCTCTCACTCTCCTGCAGGAATACAGAGTTGAATGTGTATAACAGCTGATTCCAGTGCCAGACATGGAGACACAGAGGAAAGATGAAAGGGACACACTGAAATATGCTCATGCACCCTGAGCACTGTGATATACTGAGCACAGTGGTATGCTGAGAGAGCTAGAACTGTGCTGAGGATGAGAATATGAGGTGGCAGTGATGTCACTCCTGACTCCTGTCTCAGGTGTAGCTCTGTATCTGACAGCAGCACACCTGAGTGTAGCTCTGTATCTGACAGCAGCACAGCTGTGTAGCTCTGTACCAGTGTGTGCTGAAATAGAATAGAATAGAATGCCTTTATTGTCATTGCACACGAAATTTGCTGTGCAGCCCCTAAGACGGTACATTAACATTCTACACATGTACACACACACACAAACACTCAATAGAAAAAATAAATAAATAAATAATATATATATATATAAACACACAAAAGAAAAGAAATATATAAAAATATAATATATATATATATATATATATATATATATATATATATATATATATATATATATATACATATATAATAAAAATAAATAAGTAGAATAAAAAAGAAGTGGCATATCAAAAGCTTATGTTGTACTTATGCTATTGTACCATGAAGAAATATTATATTATAATATTATAAATTTTATATTATTATATTATATTATTAAAAAGTACAACTGTACCAGTGTTATTGCACTTATAAACATTATTGCACGTTATATGCAGATTGTATGGGGGGGGGGGTGGTAGTGGGGTGTTATCAGTGTTTTATAGATTTGTCTTTAATGATACACATACTTCTCTCATTCTGACAGTGGTACCCAATCCAATTTTTTAAAAAGGTAAGAGAGATTTCATTTAGATTCAATGCCTCTGTCCCTCCTTGTAATTCTCATCATATTCATCTTTGCTATCAGGAGCTGTGAATTTTTATTTTATTTGATTTTTACTCCTCACTACTGGACTCAAACCTGACTGCACTGGTGTCCTGAACCTCTGTAAAGATATCCTGGCAGGATGTGAAAGGTCCCATGTGGCTCAGATTTGTCTGGGAGGAGAGAGAATCTGGAGAAGGACCCACAGGTTGGTAAAAGGAACATGGCTATCAATAAAAAAGTGTCTGAATTGGTTTTAAAGATGATAAATGTCATGTGAATCCATACAGTGGTGAAGATATTGAATGTGCTGGCGACGGAGGTGGTGATGGTGACTGTGATGTGTGTGTGAGAGGGATTTTATCACTGATTCTAGCACCTGCAGCTGTGACTGTGTCAGTTGCTGTTGCAGTAGGAACATGATTGAGTCCAAACCAAGCACAAACCAAGTTGTCAGTTATGATGGGCTCCCTGCAGCAGGCAGCTGGAACATTAACCCAGGGAATGTGTTGATTGGCTGCAGGGCAGCTGTGACAGTCCTCAGTAATTTGATGGTGAGGACTGGAGTGGGCTGTACCTGCCTTTCTGGCTGGTAGTCAACCACAGTCACCAGAGAACCAGGGAGGGATGGAGGGAAAGGAAGAGTTTTTTTTTTTAATGCCAAAACTACATTTTCAAAAAGAAGCGCATCATACCTTCACATTATAGCTGGAGTCATTGCATAATTCAGTTTGTCCTTCGCTGTTTGTCAGATGTGTTTTACCTGCACAGTAAATGGCGCAGTCATTATCAGAACAACATATGTGACATCAGGGAACCGGAAGTGACGAATTGCCCGACTGGGGAAGCGCAGTTTTTGACCGTGTCGCGCAGATGTATTTGTTTATTGTTGGCATCCTAAATATCAACGGCCTGCTTCCAAAACACAAATTTAGACATAGAACCCAGACCGTATCAGCATAATACGGTAAGCAACATTTTTTGAACACGAGTCATTAATTAACACCAGTCACTCTGCAGTTCCGTAGCTTGACTTCTTTGATCGAAAGTCTCAAACAAGTAAAAAAAAAAAAAAAAAAAAAACTTTGCTTCATTTTGAATGTTGAAAAGTATTGTTGGATATTGGAATTGTCCTGCATCATTGAGACCCGATTCGGATGCGCGGATTGACGCCGGTTTGGCAGCGGCCGGACGCGGAGCGACGCGGTTGTCCCACCGGCGTGACTGAGGTAACTCTGTTTTACTGTCCGTGCGCGCACACATGGATAGGCGCTGTTTCAGTGCGTTGGTTTCCGCAGCTTGACTTTGCGGTGAACATTAGTATCGATGTTGATTGCTCTTTGCTGTAACTGCGATGCTGCCGTTAATCCGAAAGGTAAAGAAAAATGTATCATGAAAAAGTTGACGCTGACTGTAACCCTTTGGCTGAGGAGCGTAATGAGGATACTAGCAGCCCTATGACTGGCGATAATGCGAGTGGAAGTCAGGTTTCAGAGGATCCGCCGAAAAAAGAAAAGAAAATCCGTAAACTCATTCGGAAAGCATTTCTTGATAAACTGTCAAGGTCGGAAAAATACAAAACAAAACACGAAAAGCCAAATTGAAAGGGAAAGGGAAAGATGTTAAGCATGCCAGAGAACATTTCAAAGAGGTGTGTTGTACTCAGAAATTTCAGAAGTTATGTGCAATCAGTCTGTAGTGTTTCCTGTCCCT
>NC_050598.1:33711551-33754051 GCF_013368585.1 Megalops cyprinoides | reverse complement strand
TGAGGTGTGAGAAAGGGCACATGTGCCAGTCACTTCCTCTGTGAAATTTGATGTCTTTAATGCCCATAATGCACTTGTTCTAACAGTGACATTGTTTTCAATGGAAAAAATAAGTGCTGGAGCCAGGTAATCATTACTTAGATAGATGAATAAAAAATGTATTTGTATTATTTATGAATCTTTCTATTTAATTTGTTATGTTCTTATTGTAGTATTTATTGTGTGGTGCATTGGTCTGCAGTATTTGTTTGTGCGCTGAAACAGCTCCCCCTGGTGTGTTTGTGTGGAAAAGAGCAGAAGAATTGGCCAGTCAGGAGAGTAAAGGGAGGTGGGCGACACACATGCACACACAACTTACTTTTAAGGACTAAAACTATGAATGAATATAATTTTCTGCGTAAGTTTTTTCAAGCAGCAAACGCTGGCTTTACTCCCTGTGTCTGACAGAGATCTGCTGAATGTCAGGCTGTTTATGATTACCCTCTGTGTCTGACAGAGATCTGCGGAATGTCAGGCTGTTTATGATTACCCCCTGTGTCTGACAGAGATCTGCTGAATGTTAGGCTGTTTATGATTACCCCCTGTGTCTGACAGAGATCTGCGGAATGTCAGGCTGTTTATGATTACCCCCTGTGTCTGACAGAGATCTGCTGAATGTCAGGCTGTTTATGATTACCCCCTGTGTCTGACAGAGATCTGCTGAATGTCAGGCTGTTTATGCAGGCGTTTGAAGATTCTATCAAGGCTGAGACAGGTAATCAGGAGAGGCTTTACTTTGTGGAGCAGAGGACCATGTGCTGCAAAGCTGCGTACACATGGAGCCATGCAGGAGTGACCGAGAGTGTGCTCCAGGAGAACTTCGGAGATGAAAGAAAAATCACCCCTGCTTGCATGGAAAAGGCCCTGAACTGGGCAAACATGAGATCAGGTGGTGGAAAAGCACTACAGGCCGAATCGCTCTGCCTCACAGCACGTGGAGATGTGCTGTAAGACTTGCAGTATATGGAAGACCCTGATTCATTTCATGTGATATTCTAACAGCAGACTGAGTGAAATGGCAGTAACAGCAGCAGCTCTGTGTGACCCGGGCGCTTCCTGCAGCTGAGCCTTCTTTTGCTGCATGCCAAATGATCAGAGCAGGGGCGCACAGGGTGAGTGTGGCGCTGGTGGGAGCACATGGTCTGACCACAGCCTGGCCTGTCAGGCCTGTCAGCCAAGCACTCCACCCTGCTGCATATCTCCATGGAGGTCAAGCAGGTGAAAATCCCTCAGAATGAAGCAGAGGGTGCTGCAGCAAGACCAGATGAAAGGTCTGTCAGCGGTCGTCTTCTTTCACTGGGAACTGGAGAAGGAACTGGGGCTGGTAGATTGCCCACCTTCAGTTGTACCAGTACAGGTGAAAGTCTGAAAGGGAAACAAGACCATTTCAACCTTAGCTTTCCTGGATCCTGGCAGCTCAGCTGTATTTTATACTGACAGATTCATGCAGTAACTGAGAGCCAAAGGTGGAAAGACTGAGACTGTTTCAAGAAGAGTGGGGCAGGACAAAGCAGCCGCTGCTTAGGAGGAAACAGGACTGGAAGCAGGCACCCCTGAAGCAGCCCTTTGCTGCACTGTGGGAGGTACCTCAGTCCTGAAAGAGAGAGCTTTACGCCAAGGTGACACCAGAATGTGGTCTGACCTGAATGAGGCTTGGGTGACTGAAACTGATGTTGCAGTGGAAGCAGGCAGATTAAGGAGCTTTCTGCACTGAACGTCAGAATGCACAGTGAAAACCTGCTCATGGTTGTGTAGGGTGGAAACTGCTACAGCAGGTTTTACCATCTTTGCTTACAGCCCCTGTAATTACAGCTCATCGCTGTAATGTTCACACAGCTGGCTTCTAGCACTTTCTGTGGTTCTCCATAGTCTTCAGTAAACCATCACATCACATTACACTGTTGTCATTTAGCAGGCGCTCTTGTCCAGAGCAACTTACATAGGGTACAGATTTTATATGTTATCCATTTACAAGGCTGGATATTTACTGGGGCCAATGTGGGTTAAGAATCTTGCCCAAGGGTACAGCAGCAGTGCCCCAGCAGGGAATCGAACCAGCAACCCTTCCGGCTCTGTTCCTTACCACCGCCACACGGATGCCCATTGAATCATGTGCATTTCAGTTATATTTTTATCATTATGGGTGTATTGTTAATCTTACTGATAGTAGATTGGTGAGCATCCAGCAGCTAACATATTTCTGCAAATGCTGATATTAAATTTAACATTACTGTCCCGAATGTGTTAGGGGGCTACATTAGTTTATTTTGATAGCTAGCTACAAGAAATTATGCTGATAGCTAAATATTAACACCAAATTCATGACAAAAGTACTCAATTACTGTAACTATGGTTTATCCCATAGAAAAAGCTAATGTTATGCTGAAATTGTTATACTTTTCCAACTATAGAATATACTTTCAAGTACAATAGTTTGTGGACAGTTTTCCCATCTCGTTTGAAATGTATTATTAAGACATTAAATTATTAACATTACCAATTATTGTTTCCACAATACAATGATAATACGTCACGATTCTGTAATCATATCAATTTATGATGATTAAAAGTGGTACATTTTCTTTTATGTTTATGCATACACAAAGCAATCAGTTCTATACTCTTGCAGTTAATATGTTAATATGAAATGTGTCACTAAATCCACTAGATGGCGCTCAAGGATCGCGAATGCTGGACTCCTCTTGTATCTTCACTTTAAGTTTAAATGAGCTCTTGAGAGAAGACTAATTTTCAGTGGGTCTTTTTTTATATGTAATCTCCAGTTTTTTGCAAAAGTCTTTTTGAAAGTGTGTTTGTGCTACTATATGGATAAAGTTTATTCAACATATTTTGTTAACATCTGCCCCGAGAACAAATTCTGTACAGCTCTGTTAAAGTTAATTAGTTGTTCAGATTCTTATTATAGACCCCACCGAACAACAAACAAATGCACAAATATTACTGATTAATAACGTGAAATATGTCTGTATTACAAGAGCTCAATACACGTCTATTTCTGAATTATATCAGAGCAAACGCAGTTCAAAAAAGGTCTGTAACACAGTGCTACATCTGATACTTGTGAGGTGATTTGAAATGGTGTTGTGGGCGTGTGTGCCGTGTGTGTGTGCTGCTGTGCTGTCTCATACAGAAGGCCTATGTGGGGAGGACAAATGTCTCCCATAAGGCTGTTCATATTTACTGATTCATCTAATGCATCCAGACCAAGATTCAGTTACAGATTTGTCCAATCTAAATATTACAAAATCTACTGCAACAAACACCAGCAAACAGGAAGGTTTCCCAGCGCCACAAACCCGTGCAACTAGATCAGTTCTGTCAGCAGGAAAAGAGGAGCACGGTCATTACATGGGTTTATGCATGAGGAAATTACCTGGGAAATCAGCCATTCATTCAATAAGTTATTCAATTTTTAACTTTTTAATAATTACAGCTACATTTTAAAACCAACAACAAATCCGCGGCTTAGAGATTGCCCTCAGACTTCACACTCCACAGTCTAAGGTTCAAACCTTGGACGAAAATGGCACAAATAAATAATGAAATTCATTTAACAGTACTTACTCGGTTCTAAATATTAAATAAGTAATACTATCATGTAATAATTGTGGTTATTATTAATTTTGTAATTGCATATGAAGTGAAAGACTACTTACAATTAGTGAAACCGATGTATGAAGACGAACTCCTCCTCCTAACCTACATGTATCCTCTAGATGGCGCTCGAGGATCATTTTTCGGCGAGGCCGTATCTAATTCTCAGTATATTCAGTGATTTTCCAGGTTTTCTAAATGAGTGAGACCTCGCCTGCGAAATTCCTCTGTTCAACTATTCATTCAACCGTCAAAAACGATATCACTTGTATTTAGTGCAGCGCTAATGGCTCAACTGTAGTTTTTTAAGTGAAAATATCGGCGATCTATGAAAGGTTTTCTGTCTCCGAGGCTGGGCTGCCCCTTCAGCGCCGTTGGCGGGACGGGCTGCGCCTGTATCTCGTGTTTCCCTACAGTGTGAACGTTTGGCACTTACTGCCGAGGGGAGGTTTTAGGATTCTTTTAGATTTTTTTTCCATCATAGGCCCCGAGTCCCACATCTCACAGAAATAAGACCTGATGGTTTTTGCTTTGGGGTAAAACTGGCGGTTCCCCTGGATGATCAGAATTCCGAGTGGCAGGTGACCCGGCACGGGCACGCTAGGGGTTTGTCTCTGCGCCCCTTTGCACCGGGTTTTATAAAATGGCAAATAATACTTACAGCTTTGGGAAAATCTGATGCGCACCTGAATGTGAACAATGTCCAGTTTCGCCAGATCAGCACCGTGGCGCTGATTTGTTGTGATGCAGATGTATGGCAGTTTTATGGGTTTTCAGAAGCCACTGTGACTGATTACAGGGACTGATTTCATTCATATTGGCGATGGAATTTATATGTTATGTGAAAGTAAATAATGAACTCGTTACTAACTTTTCACTGAATTAAAACAAATGTTGATGTTTAAGTAAAGAGCCTGTCAAAAGTCGAAATGTAGCTCTGGTCGTTTGTGGGCATGGCAGAGTGTCGTGCACTGCCGGTGATTCTGAATGCGGCACAGCTCTGGAGAAAGGTCAATCATAACTGAGTAACAGTAACAATGTGCTCTGATGGCATGATGTCCGATTGTAAGTGGACACTCACTGCCCCTCAAGGGGACACTGCCACAGAGCAGACACCCCCTTCCCCTCGCGCACACACACACATTCTCTCTCTCTCTCTCTCTCTCTCTCTCTCTCTCTCTCTCTCTCTCTCTCGGGGATTGAGTGATGAGGTTGAGAAAGTTATTGCGCCTTTAGACAATGGGAGATAAAATGCCCCTGAAAGCTTCCAGAGGCCTCGTGTTCTGCCTGTTAATGTAATGGGCACCGAGGAAGCGCCGATGCACCCGGCAAAGCGCTTTGGGATTATTTATCAGAAAACATTTGTATTCCTCTGTTCGGCAATGGCTGATCCCGGATAGCTACCCGCTAATCCCCCTCTCCGTTAATTAAAAAGAGCGGGAAACCAATGGAAACCGTGTTTTAGAAATGTAATCATTTCTGCAGAAGCTTAACCATCTGCTGGAGGTTACGTCTGACAGATTGTGTTTTCTGGTTATTCAAACCGGGGGATTTCACTTTTTGAAGAGGGGCTGGAGGGCTCGCGGGATGGGGGAGGGGGTTACAGGCCGAATTTCTTCAGTCTCGTGTAATTATCTCAAACCGCGCGGCAGCTGAGGAATTGTGAGCTCGCGCCACATTTCTTTACCCTCTGGAATAATATCCAGCTCGCGCTCTTAATTAGAATAACGAGACTGTGTGGCGGCGCCGCGTGCGCTGCGCACGCACTGAGAAGTGGGAATGCGCTGCGAAGTTGCGTGCTATCGGTTTTACCAAGGATTTTACCATAGCTGTACAAACACACACAGTTGTCTGAACATGGATACTCTGTACTGTTTCATAGAACAATTAGTAGTCCAGTGCCGTAATCTTTTAAATCACGATCCTGAAATAGAACATTTATGAATTGTAGCCTTGCATGTAGCAGCTATTTGAAGGATAACACATTATTATCATGCATCTTTTCCTAAAGGAAGCATGATAGAATTGTAATCTTTACACAGTCCTTTGCTGTCCTGTGGGCCTACAGTAAAGATAATTGTATGCTTTTACCTTGAGAAACCAACATTTCCAGTTACAATCGCGAACATGTAAGGCAACAAACTAATACGAGCAAATTCTTGAAATGATCTTATAAATAGCAACACAGAAGTCATCTACATCCCTTCCCCGTGGAGCAGCGCAGGGAAAGGGTTAATCCGTCTCCACAGTAATTACAGCCTCTGTCGCTGTCCTCCAATGCGGTGCTGAATAAAGCGGCGGTCCTGCCTCCGCCAGCCTCCTCACAATAGCAGACAGTTGAACCCAAAGACTGGCTTTCTCCTTCATACACGCCCGCTGCGCCGAACGGACAGCTGCGCTGAGAGAGGCTTCCCGCTCTTTTATTATAAAGTTTCGGGGCTGGACCTTGTCCCTCAACGGTATATTCTTAAAAGTCCATCAAAGTTTCACAATGCTATATCAGCATTTGTTTTCAGAAGATTCTGCAGTTTGTGTAAGAAGTGCCATGTTGTTTGCTGGAAAGCAGCTTGCTTGCTGTTGGCGCCGCTGAGCACGAGCATCTTTGCTGAGATGGATAGGCTGCGCGTGAGGAAGCTGTGGACGTGGGAAAGGCTGCTGATCGGCCTCGCGCTGTGTGCCTGTGCCGTGGATTTAGTTCTCGCGCAGATCCGATACTCAATTCCTGAGGAGCTGGAACACGGGGCTTTTGTTGGGAACATAGCGGAGGATTTGGGTTTAGACGTCGCCAAACTATCTGCTCGCAGGTTCAGGATAGTTTCAGGAGCCAGAAAGCAGTATTTAGAAGTTAATTTGGAAAACGGAATTTTATTTGTAAACGAGAAGATTGATAGGGAGGAATTGTGCGAGCAGAGTGCGACATGTTTTTTACATTTACAAGTCGTCATTGAAAACCCTTTAGAATTGTACAGAGTGGAAGTGGAGATTTTGGATGTGAACGACAATTCTCCCGGTTTCCCGTGGAGCGAATTTAACTTGGAGATAACGGAGTCTGCGGCACCCGGGTCCCGCTTTCCGCTCGAGAGCGCACAGGATCAAGACGTGGGTACAAACTCTCTGCGCACGTACTTGCTGAGCGGGAACGAGCACTTCGTCCTCGACATACAGACGCGAAATGACGGCAGCAAGTTCGCGGAGCTGGTGCTCCAGACCCCACTAGACAGAGAGCAGCAGAAGACGCACCAAATGGAGCTGACAGCGGTGGACGGGGGCACGCCGGAGAGGTCCGGGACCGCTCAGATCACGGTCACTGTATTGGATGCAAATGACAATGTTCCTGTTTTCGATCAATCTGTTTATCGTGTGAGTTTAGTAGAGAATGCACCCAGAGGCACCCTCGTGATCAAACTTAATGCCTCGGATTTGGACGAAGGCTTGAACGGGGAAATCGCGTACTCCTTCAGCGGGCACGCTCCTCTCAAAGTACGGGAGCTCTTCAGCGTGGACTCCTACACTGGCGAAATCAGAGTTAAAGGCGTCGTGGATTATGAAAAAGCCAGCGTCTATGAATTATATGTGCAAGCCAAGGACAAAGGTCCTTCAGCTGTCGCTGTGCACTGTAAAGTATTAGTAGATATTTTAGATGTAAATGACAATGCGCCGGAGGTGATCTTAACCTCGGTTTCTACACCCGTTCAAGAAGACGCTCCTCCTGGGACCGTGATCGCAGTCATAAGTGTTATGGACCGGGATTCCGGTGAAAACGGGAACGTGGACTGCCAAATTCCCAATAATGTACCGTTTCAGCTGCGCTCCTCCTTCAGGAATTATTATACTTTAGTCACAAGCGAATTTCTAGACAGAGAAACAGTATCGGAGTATAACATTACCCTCACTGCTAGGGACCTCGGTACACCGCCACTGTTCACCAGAAAAACAATTGCAGTTCAAGTGTCTGATATAAACGACAATGCTCCGCGTTTCATACAGCCCTCATACACGGTCTACGTGACTGAAAACAACGCCCCTGGCGCTTCCATTTGCTCAGTGACTGCCTTCGACCCTGATTCCAATCAGAACGCGTATCTGTCCTACTCGATCCTGGAAGACCAAATTCAGGGCATGCCGGTGTCCACTTATGTCTCCATCAACTCAGACAACGGCAACATCTACGCGCTGCGCTCTTTCGACTACGAGCAACTGAGAAACTTTCAGATTCGCGTTCGGGCTCAAGACGCTGGCTTCCCGCCGCTAAGCAGCAACGTAACCGTGAACGTCTTTATTCTGGACCAGAATGACAACCCGCCAGTTATCGTCTCTCCTTTACCTAAAAACGGCACCGTGGCGACAGAAATGGTGCCCAGATCAGTTGACGCTGGGTACCTCGTCGCGAAAATCACTGCAGTTGATGCGGACGCAGGACAAAACTCTCGACTTTCCTACCAGGTTCTCCAGGCAACGGACCCGGGGCTGTTTAGCGTTGCTCTTTATACCGGAGAAATCAGGACGATTCGCCGCTTTGTGGATAAAGACGCCACGAGGCAAAGACTGGTCATTTTAGTCAAGGACAACGGTCAGCCGTCGCTCTCAGCCACGGTTTCCATCATCCTATCAGTAGTTGACAGTGTGCCAGAATCCTTGTCCGATTTCGGCGACCTTACCCTGAGTCCCCAGTCCCCCTCCAATCTCCCTCTGTATTTAATCGTGTCCCTAAGCGCTATTTCATTTATATTTCTGGTGGCTATAATTGTCCTGGCCGCCATAAAGTGCTACAAGGACAGAGACTGGATACGAGCGTACAGCCCCTCCGTCGGCTCCTGCTGCGGCTTTCAGCGCGAGCCGCCCACAGACCTGTTTAAAAAATCCAACCTAAACCTGCAGATATCTTCTGGAACCAAAGTACCCACCAGCTGCGTCGAAGTAAACGGCAACAGCGCCCTTTCACAAGCCTACTGCTACAAAGTGTGTTTAACCCCGGAATCTGCCAAGAGTGACTTTATGTTCTTGAAGCCGTGCAGCCCGACGACCCCGAGGAACAACGCAAAAGGAGCAGATAACCTGTCTTCAGCGTGGAGCGCGCAAAACCGCAGCTCCACGGTGAACAACGGAGCTACAACTCCGAGCGAGGTAAAGGCGCGCCGTGTCCGCGCATTTATTCTTACCAGTCATTCAACCCACCGATGTTATTAACACAACAGTCTCGTGTATATTGAGAGAGGAATTCCTTTATGATAAATACGGTCCAGTTCAATTGACACTGAAGACACTGGATTGTATTTTAATTAGTAACTGAAAATGAACGACTTGTTAGACAAGGAAGTGAGACAGTTTTCGGCAGATCTGTGGTAGGTGTTTTGCAGTAAGATATTGTCCCCTGGGAGGGACTATTACAGATTTGTGTTGAGCTTCAGGTGCAACCGTACCTAACACTTTCGTTATCTATGCGCTTATGGGTATCTAAGGGCGATTACAGAAATATGTTGGTAAATTAACAGCTGCACTCAGGAACTAACGCTGTGGACGAGTGAATGTTGTTTCAGTGTGTTATCAAACTATTTGTGTTGTGTCATCCTGTGAAAACATTACACTCCTGAGTCTACAGTTCACTTACGAAAAGTAAAATCTCTGTCTACGATTTTAGGTATATTTATATTCTTAAATATGCCGCTGTTATGACGGTATGCGTGAAAACGCTGCATGAACAATCGCTGATTAAAAGTTTCCTGTGTGTTCATAGAGCATATAGTCAGAATGAGTGAAGGTGACGCACTGAAGTTTCATGTTAAAATTTGATTTAGGGGAAAACGTAAATAAGTGTCTAACAAAAGACACATTATAGTGCATAGGCTGCATAGGCTGCATTGGCGTAGAGGCAGTGTTACACGCAGACGGGTTTTAGCCGTTAGTGATGTAAAATTGAAAGGGATCGGCGTCAGGACTGTCAGACGCGGGCAGAACGTGGCGAGCCTGTAGATGCGTTTGCATTGTCTCCACAGAATGTGTCAAGAGGTGGGTTATGTGAGCGAATTCCTAACGAAGGAGCGAGTCTAACTACACTGGCTGCTGAATTCTGCTATACTGAAATATGTCTCTGCAAATAAAAATGTATTTTAATAATATATCCAGCAACTTCATTAGAACACAAACGGTATAGGGAAACTCACACTCTCAGATATAAATTAATATCCAGTCTAAAATAAAATAATTACATAGATTTTAAAAAATCGTTTTTAACAATTAAACACAGGGTTGTTGCAGTTTAACTCTACCTCTGATATTCTTCTTCTTCTTCATCTTATTATTATTATTAATAATAATAAATATGATTATTATTGTTGTTATTGTTATTATTATTATTGTTATTATTATTATAGATTATTATATTATATTATATAGATTATTATATATATATATATATATATATATTATAGATTATTATATTATATTATATTATTGTATCATACTTTAAGCACTTTTATTTATATTCGTGGTTCAGTCAGAGGCGATTTTTTCTGGTCACCACATGACCTTCAAAGGACAGGTCCCAAGGGGACGGCGGATTTCTGAAGTTGGTAAATACCGTCGCGTGCCTCAAACACACGAAAACAGCTGCAGTGTCCGAGCGCGACAGCGTCCATCCACAAGCAGCATCCACTTCCAAATCCGGCGCTTTTCCTGCATCGGCTTCCTTTCAAGATTTAGATCGTGTTTTCTTTAATCCTGGTTGTCTTAATTGGTTGTACACGGCTTAATGTGTAAAATATTTGTCCTGCTGATTCGGTAATACGCTTACATCGCATCCCCGTGCTCAATAAAGCATGTGAATTAATAGAGCGTGGAATCCATATTATGAGCCGAAAATGCGCGGCTTCGGGTCCCTGCTTCCCGCTGCGCCGCGCGGATAAAAGGACAGGAAATGACAGCTCCAGGCGAAGCTCACCCTCAAACCCAACAACCTGCCAACAACGCTGTTGCCACAAGGGGGCAGTCAATCCGCATAATCGTGGTTTTAACGAACGCCAAAATTGTTTTGTTAGGATACAGACAGAAAATCCTGTTCTTAGCTCTTTTTCACATACTCAAGATAACTGCAAGTTTTGGTAGGAGGTTACCATAAAGATGTCACCATCATGGTTTTCCTCTTAGCCGTGGAGGCTGGTTGCAGTGACACTGAGGTGTATCACAAAGTTTACACTTAGTTCTATAGGATGAAAGCAAAATTAGGGTCTAAGCTCTTAAGTGTTTTACATTCAGTTGCAAAGGTCTGATTTGCACTGTATTCCTGATTCTTCCAACCCCAGCTGAAGCAGCCGAACACGGACTGGCTGCTGTGGAAGACGCAGAACTCCACCCTGAAAAGGTACAACCGTCTGCGCATGCACTGCTCTAACACATCTGCAGACACTTGGTAACAACTTTAAAGAAACGTTGAGAAAACATTGTGTGTTCTCCCTGGCAGCTACAGCTCTGTGAACATGGACGGCACTCTGATGCGCAAAGCCGTGCATGCTGACGGGGACGGCTGGTGTGCTGCCACGGGGGGGCAGTACTGGACCTGGGGGACACACATGCGGGGTACGTGAGCGTCGGAGAGCAGAGCTGTAACTGCCCTCCATCCAGCTCCACTCCCAAACCCCTCAGCGCAGCCATCTGAGTCCTTCCTGCCTCACCCTGCAGCAGAGACCTGAGCTCTCAGCTGCTCCTCCTGCTGAATAACATCACAAGAACAGGAAAGTACACAAGCAAATAAATAGAAGAGGCAAACGGGTAAAACACATAATTTAAGAGCAGGGCTCAACTCAGTAACTCTGACCTCACAGAGCCAATTTTAGAGAACATTCCATTTTGTTACTTAGCCCACACAAGCACTGTCTGAGAATAATCAAAATGGTTAAAGTATAAACTCTAGCACCTGCTTTCATTTTTTTCAGCCTAAAAGACAGACTGCACCATGTGGTATACTGAATCCAGCCCTTTGTAGATGTTTTTTCACATTTTCTCAGCAGATACTCTGATCCATCTGTACAATTCTTATATGTTATAGATTTATTCAGCTGGATATTTACTGAGGAAATTCAAGTTACTGGGCGATACCTCCTCCAAATTCGCAACGGCAGTGGCTTATCTGGGAATCAAACTGGCAACCTTTGGGTTACAGGCCCTCTCCGGCCTCACCATGCTGCTGCCCTTGTATGTGTGTTCGGTGTGTACAGGCTGATGATTTTAATTAATTATAAATAATATTGGTTCTGTGGATGTCATTTCTATATTTGAAAACAGATTACAGGATCTCCCCTCCAGCCGCCACTGTCCCCGCTCGCTACACCCCTCAGCACGCGATGCGCCCTCCCCCTGACTACCAGCACAACGTGTACATCCCAGGCACCCCGGCCGGCCGAGCCACGCCCCCCTCCCATGGCACCCTGCGACCAGCGTACCGCAGCGAGCTCGATGTCAAGAACTCATTCTCCACCTTCGGGAAGAAGCGGAAATTCATATCCGGCTACGAGCCCAAGGAGGACACAGTGATAAACAATGACCTTTTCAACAAGTAAAGCCCCCGAGAGTCTCTCAGCAGCAGAGCGCTTCAGCCACCTTCAGCTGCGTGACCTCAGGAAGACTGTGGCAGTGACGTCCAAACAGAAGGCACAGAGCGACCAAAACGCCAAACACTCGTGGCGTTGCATCCCGGATATGTGCCCACTCACACAGGCATAACGTGTCAGAACCTGCCGGTCAGAGACTGTGGCAGCATTTTAGTATGGCATCATACCTGACTCACATCACTGTAAACACACTGCAGACACTATACGCTGTATTTCTGATGAGGTCCAGGCATTTATTAAGTGAAACCCATATGTTTTACAGTGATCATATTTATTATTATTATTATTATTATTATTATTATTATTGAAAGTCATGTAGAATCAGAGATGGTAAGGTTTGTCTGTCAGTATCTGTGGAAGCATGCTTCGCCAGGCGCAGCTCTGCTCTGGACGGAGGCCGGCCTGTGCAGCTGCTGCAGGCCTGTGGAACCATAATCATGTCATTCAATGGACTGACATTTCGCTCATGCAATGTGATGTGAATTGCTGGATTTTGGCACAATACAATATGAATGATGAAACTGAATATTCCATTGCCATATGTGCAGACTGCATTTTTAATGCAAGGCAATTCACAAAGTGTGTGGTATTCTATTTGTACATACATCTAAGGATAAATTATTTTTAACTGATGTCACTGTAATGCAGTAATTAATAAAATATTAATATTTCAATATGTGTCCATTTGAAAATGTCTCTACAACATGTGTCTAATGCTGACAGTGGAGGCTAGAGAGCTACAGATAGTGGAACTGGAGAGCTTGTCTTTAGCTGAGAATGGCCGTCAGTCTCTTTGTGCCAGAAAACTTTACATTACACTGCATTACATTAAACTGCATGCTCACGCTTAGTTTGGCTCACCAGGCAGCGCCAATTCATAATTGCCTAAAAGAAGACAAGTTTTCAAACGTCATTTCGGTTTAATCTGTCATTAACATGCACACCGGAGACACAGGAAAAAGAGAGATGCTGACTAAACAGTTGGAATAACTTGGGAACTCAGCAGCCAGATGGCAGAAAAGCCAGCAGCGTCTCCTCTGCCTGGTGCAGAGAGGGAAACGCCACCGAAGACACTTCAGAACTTTTGTCTTCGGTTATTTCTCCTGCGATGAACAACCGTGAGGCGTATTTAGGTCTACTTGGTTTTGTGATTCTCTTGGTTTATTTCTGTTATTAAGAAAATTATTTCATAAAATACAGCAGCGCAGCGTCTGCTGGTGTCTGGCAAGCAGTCTGGGCCGGTGGAGATTCCGTGGAAAGCGGCGGGACCGGCGCCCATTTGCATTAAACTTGGACCCATGCGGCGCGACGGCTGCACATGCTCAGTAACACCAGGCGAGCGATTCAGTCGCTGTGGCTGTAGCGGAATGTGTGTTCAGTGAGTGAGTTATGCTCACTGACAGTGCTCAGTAACACCAGGCGAGCGATTCAGTCGCTGTGGCTGTAGCGGAATGTGTGTTCAGTGAGTGAGTTATGCTCACTGACAGTGCTCAGTAACACCAGGCGAGCGATTCAGTCGCTGTGGCTGTAGCGGAATGTGTGTTCAGTGACTGAGTTATGCTCACTGACAGTGCTCAGTAACACCAGGCGAGCGATTCAGTCGCTGTGGCTGTAGCGGAATGTGTGTTCAGTGAGTGAGTTATGCTCACTGACAGTGCTCAGTAACACCAGGCGAGCGATTCAGTCGCTGTGGCTGTAGCGGAATGTGTGTTCAGTGAGTGAGTTATGCTCACTGACAGTGCTCAGTAACACCAGGCGAGCGATTCAGTCGCTGTGGCTGTAGCGGAATGTGTGTTCAGTGACTGAGTTATGCTCACTGACAGCAGCGACTGGCTCGCACGCTTTTCAGTCATTTTTTAATGTTATTGCTTTTTATTTTTTATAAAAGCATAGATTTATGTGCATGTTTCTACTCCACCATCACCCCCCCTCTCTCTGTCTCTCTCTCTCTCACACACACACACACACACACACACACAGAGTCCTGAAGGGTTTCTGCGCTGTTTTCCTTTTCCCTCTGACATGCTGCCCATTACATCTCTCACTGCACATCGTCCGGTTTCCTTGGAAATTCAGATCACTCCTGTGTTGGTGGCCTCAGCTTCCTCAGATTTGGTCAATAACATTCTATTATTTGGCAGTAGCTCCTGGAGTGAGACTCCTCTCTCTCAGTTTCTGTAGCTGTTAGTCTGTCTTCTGTCAGCCAGCCCGATGGTCCAGCTTTACCTTCTTCACAGAAATTTCACATCTCCAGCAGTAAGTCCACTGCCAAGCCCCAGTTCAAAGCAAGTGACAAAGCACTCACATTCCTGCTGGTCTTGGGCAGGCATCAACTGGGCTCACTTTGAAACAAGACAGACACATTATTTGCAGGAAACTATGCAAGCCTCCAAACACAGACCAGGCCTGAAAAGCAAGACAGAACATGCATCAAGGCAATGACACTTTCACCTCCAGCTAGCCTAGGGTAGCTCGCTACCTAACAAAACATGAGACCTTCTTCTCTTTAATTTTAGGTGTCAAAGGTCATTACCACTCATGTTGGTATTGCACAAAAAGAACGATCAATCAACATTTTCAATGTACAAAAAGACTAAAAAACAAAAGACAAAAAATATGAATGTTAAAATGGGGTCGCAATATATTACAAGTGCACACACTTTTTGTTTCTTTGATTTCGTGCTTTGTGCTGACGTCATCACGCAACCAGAGTCCGCCTCCCTTACAGGTAAGTTGAAAACTGCTGGCCGGAGAAGGAGGAGAGGAAAAAGTTTGAACTTTGAACGAGACGTTGGTGTCTGTTGATTTGGTGCAGTCTGGATGGGGACACCGGCAGTCAGCGTTAGCTGGAGCTGACAACGACGTTGTTCCTTATGATATCGCTGGTTGTTTTCGTCGGGACGCCGGTAGATTGCGCTCACCTGGAGCCCGCAGCGACCGTAACGCCGGGCCGGTCTGTGACGCTCTGTAACGCTGAGACTCGCAAAATGTTATTTCGCAGACTGCGCTGCCAATGCCCTTAAGCGGGGGTGGATTACCGCATTTGCGCCCTTGTTTTAATAACTAAACTGAAGAGACGCGCGGTGGCTGTGGAGCTACGAAACAGCTGTTCAGCGAAGAGATACCAGGACTCGGTCAGTCACTAAACTCACTCTGGTTATCCTGGCGTGGGAGGTCTGCTTCGTGCCACTTTTGGTGCTTGTATATTTTATATGTACACTAACACAACACACGATCGGGTTCTGCTACCTATTCCCAGCACAGCCATTTAGCGTCGTACGATTTCAAGCCAGGGATAGCTACACGTAACAATTCACACTGGCAAAGACTAGGTGTGCCATTTAAACGATTAACTTTCTGTCTCGTCAGAGTGTGAAAGGCCAATACTGCAAAGTAGCGGAATGTGTTTTCTGTCACTTTTGTATGAGAAACTTTAAAACTCTTAAACTTTAAACCTTAGCTGGGAGTTTGTTCTCACCGCTTTGTCAGGTGCTTGTCAGCTCACATGAAAATATCAAAGTTAAAATAAACATGGATTGCAGTCTGTTAGTTTGCCCTAATAACAAATTTGTACGACCCCTTTCTAGGCTGCACCTTTAGTTAACAGTTACTTTTGCCAGTAATTCTACATCTTTTAAACAGGTCCCCCACGTGTCGAGGGGAAAACAGACACCAGTGAACATTGGGCGGAGACACAGTGGCTCATAGACTAGTTCCAAGATCTCGTCATTGATGAAACGTAGCCAGCCGAAGTAAGGGCGCCATCTAGTGGAGGTGTGCAGGATAGTGGTTGCTGAATTGGATTTAGTCACTACCTTTTAGCATGGTCTCTTGTACATAATTAATTTGAAAGTGACAATTCACAAGACTCTGTAAACTGTATACATGTACAACATTGTAACTTATACTGTATCAATTTTATCTGCAAAATCCAACCTTATCGGTGTGAAAATATTCTCTGTGCACATGCAGCTCAAAGCTGTCACTGCCAAACACCAACCCTCCCAGTGTTTCTCAGAGCTCCACTCACTGGCTCAAACTGGAAAACCGAGGAAACTTCCAGAGCTTCACGTCTCATGGAGGCCGTGGTGTGAAACGTCCTCTGGCTGGAGGCCGTGGTGTGAAACGTCCTCTGGCTGGAGGCCGTGGTGTGAAACGTCCTCTGGCTGGAGGCCGTGGTGTGAAACTTCCTCTGGCTGGAGGCCGTGGTGTGAAACGTCCTCTGGCTGGAGGCTGTGGTGTGAAACGTCCTCTGGCTGGAGGCCGTGGTGTGAAACGTCCTCTGGTTGTACATGTTTATTTCTCAGCTGCATTGTTGAACAGGGCTGTGTCAGGACTTTCTGCGTTGCAATGTGCACATTAATAATATTAAGGCTAAGAAATTTGGGTCACCTGGGTTTATGAAAGGAGCAGAAGATTCCCACAGAGCCCTGTGTCAGGGACCAGGCTGCAGTGATCGTCTGAATGCAGGAGCAAAGTGGGGCGTGTTTGCGTTCTGCACTTTCATTTGGACTTTACAGAAAGTGATTTTAAAATATCAGCAGTATCACCAGTAAAGAGCAGAAAGTTAATCTGCTGAAGGCCTTCCGATGAGAGTGAGAGCTTAATGCTGAAGGTGTCAGTGGGATCCCTGGCAGGGCATGAGGGACCCGGATGGAGCTGTTGAGGTTACGGAGAGGTCCTGGAGAGGAGAGGTCCGCAGGTAGAGCAGCTGTTGAGCTTAATGTGACGAGCTGTCAGTCAGACGGATCTTCCTGAGACAGGTGGGGGTCCATGAGGAAACCTGTCAATCAGGCTGGGGGGGGAAGAGGGGAGGCTGAGTATGTTAAAATAACAGTGATATACAAACAAAATGGTATTCACAACTGCCTGACACAGACATCCACACACATGCTTTCAAAACAATGCTTTAATGGAGCATATGAAATGGCATCGCCCTGCTGTTGGATGGTTCTGGCAGGCTGCTGGTAGGGCCTCCCATCCATCAGTGACCTGGGCACAGGTGGCAGGTCTTGCTCCTAATTAACTCCTCAGCCAGTGTCATTTATTTCAGATATTTTTTCAGAATAATTGGGGAAAGGGAGTATTAAAGGTAAAACCATGGGCACAGCTGTGTCCAAGGAAGCATATACTCAGAAATTTTGCAGAAGTTTCATAAATTGACAAAGTGTGGAAGCGTGCTATAGCTGTTTGGTGCCGATTTTACAGAGAGATGCCACACACCCCTGCAAGCATTCATATCTGTGCTTGGAAACATAGGTGAGTTCCATCACGTTGCGTTTGTTATGGTGTATAGGGGGAAGAAGTCACACATTCTGTTTTAAATAGCTTGTATTGCATCAATCTATAATTAAACTATTATCTGAAATCAATACACAGCCATATAAGTGGTAAGTCACACAGATGGCTGGGAAGGTGACTGGGGAGAACATTTGCGCTTCTTTACCTGCATTAGTGAAATGGCCACAGGTTAAGGGCTGTGCAGTTTGCACGGTGGCTCAGTTTAAAGGCCGTGCAGTTTGCACGGTGGCTCAGTTTAAAGGCCGTGCAGTTTGCACGGTGGCTCAGTTTATAGGCTTTGAGTGTAGGCTGAACCCTAAGGCCCCTAAGTCAGGCCCCTGACTTTCACTCATTCAAACCCTGTGTTCTGTCAAGATCACTGCGCTCCGCATCTACAGGGTAACTGTCTGTGCTGTCCCAACGGGGTCGCCCCTCTCAGACACGATCCCTGTCTGTGCTGGTCCCTCAGTGGTGGAATGAACTCCCCACAGAGGTTACGACAGCGGAATCATTCACCATGTTGCAACGCAGACTGAAGACCCGCCTCTTCACACTGCATCCCAGTTCCACCTGAATCCCCACCCCCACACCTGATACCTGTAGGATCTTTATTTTACATGTAGTATTGTGATGTATTTTGGATTCTGTGTTGTAGGGACTGAGGTATGGTAGTATACTTTGCTTCTGATGCCTAGTCAGATTGCTCAAGTTAACTTGTGTTAGGGCTTGAATAGTGTTATGCTTACACTCACTGGTCTGGGAGTGTTGTTAGCCTGGTCTGACACTGTTGCTCATTTAACTTGAATGGATACACTTCTGTCCTCTTGTGCTGATTGTCTGCATGTAATGTAATGTAATTTGGAAATCAGGAGCAGTGTGAAGGAGCACAGCGTAGCTGCTGTAGCTGCTGTCTCTGCTGTCTCTGCTGTAGCTGCTGTCTCTGCTGTATCTGCTGTAGCTGCTGTATCTGCTGTATCTGCTGTCTCTGCTGTCTCTGCTGTATCTGCTGTATCTGCTGTATCTGCTGTCTCTGCTGTCTCTGCTGTAGCTGCTGTCTCTGCTGTATCTGCTGTATCTGCTGTATCTGCTGTCTCTGCTGTAGCTGCTGTATCTGCTGTATCTGCTGTCTCTGCTGTCTCTGCTGTCTCTGCTGTCTCTGCTGTAGCTGCTGTATCTGCTGTCTCTGCTGTCTCTGCTGTCTCTGCTGTAGCTGCTGTCTCTGCTGTCTCTGCTGTAGCTGCTGTCTCTGCTGTCTCTGCTGTCTCTGCTGTCTCTGCTGTAGCTGCTGTCTCTGCTGTCTCTGCTGTATCTGCTGTCTCTGCTGTATCTGCATAACCCCTCTGCATAACGGTGTGTCTGCAGAGCCAGCACTGTCCACAGCACAGAGCTAGCACAGTCCACAGCACAGAGCCAGCACAGTCCACAGCACAAAGCCAGCACAGTCCACAGCACAGAGCCAGCACAGTCCACAGCACAGAGCCAGCACAGTCCACAGCACAGAACATTGGAATGATCTAATATGACTTCACTCCAAACATAATGCGAACGAGTTCATTCAAATATTGGTAGGAACGATTCTGTCCTCCCAAAATATTGGTAGGGGCATGTCCCTACCATCCATACGCAAACCTACACCCCTGATATGAATGAAGGGACAACATATGGCCAACATGTTAAGTGCACAATAAATGATTGTTTGATGCACTGTTGTTCCATTAAAGTAAAAAAAGAGAAAAGGCGTTTTGGTGCAGCTGTCTGAGCTGACTGACTGGCCCCTTGGCTCACATCCCCCGCAGCCAGTTTCTGGAGGGGTGAGATGGCCACGCCCATGCGCTCACGCTCCAATGCGCTTCTGTCACACACACTGCCTCCTGGGATCTACAGGCTGCGGGGAAGGTGCTGGCTGAGGCCTTGCCTTTGTGGAAGTGGAAGATTGTTGACCTTAAATCACTGTCTATGTTTCGTTTTTCAGTGAGTGTTATCGTTCAGCTCATTACCACGGGTCTGGCATGTGCAGGTGGCATAGAGTGCCTGGGTTTTATCCTGCTTTTGAAGTTCTGTACTGTAAGCAAGTCTCTCTGATGATCGGACTGTTGCAATTGTATCACTGACCGTGTGCATTACGATTGGGTGGTATTTAAGGCTTCTGTTTTGATTGGCTCTCAGACGTAGTAACATGTGCCTTTAGGCTGTATCTGAGATGGGGTTCTCCCCATCAGCAGACTTCTGCATACTGTGCCTTTTGTATGTGCTTTAATGCATTAGTCTCCAAGTGCACTTGTAATAAATGACTTTGCTGTATTAACCTATTAGCCTAAACAGACTGGAGTGTGATTTTTTCCTCCACACCTAGACTGAACATTTCTCTGTGTTAAGTTTTAAGCCGTTGCTTCCACAAAGCTGTGAGAAACACTGCTGTTTGGGACACGCTCAGTGCTCCTGCTTTTCCTTCAGACATCCCGGCCTGATCATGGCTGCTGGTTACTGCAGTGTCCCTTGGGTGGCCTTATAAAGTGCTTACATTTCACCATTCTGGTGCTATGTTGCTGTGATTGGCTGGTGCTGGTGCTATGTTGATGTGATTGGCTATTGCTGGTGCTATGTTGCTGTGATTGGCTGTTGCTAGTGCTATGTTGCTGTGATTGGCTGTTGCTGGTGCTATGTTGCTGTGATTGGCCGTTGCTGGTGCTATGTTGCAAGCAGCCCACTGGGGCACTACTGCTGTACCCTTGGGCAAGGTACTTAACCCACAATTGCCTCAGTAAATATCCAGCTGTATAAATGGATAACATTACTGTAACCAAAGTAAGTCACTATGGATAAAAGCATATGCTAAATACCAGTAATGTAATAATGTAATGTTGCTGTGATTGGCTGTTGCTGGTGCTGTGTTGCTGTGATTGGCTGTTGTTGGCACTATGTCACTGTGATTGGCTGTTGCTGGTGCTATTTTGTGGTGATTGGTGGTGTTGTGCTCACCCTCATGGTGCTGGTGCTGACCCTGATGCTGATGACACTGCACCGTGTCTCTCTCTTCCCCTGTTTGATACCCAGGTTTTGTCATGCATCTTGCTTACCTGGCTGATGTCTCATTGTGGATGTCTAACCATTTCCTGAGGCTCCGTTTGGCCAAGACTCAGCTTCTGTGTATTACAGGCAAGTCTTCTTCGTTCTGGAAGAGACCAGAGTATCAGCCTCCCAGACAGTCAGACCCCTCGGGGCGACACCTGACAGTGACCTGACATGTGGAGCGCATGGCCACCATGAGTAGGACGTGCAGGTTCTTCCTGTGTGACATGAGAAGAATCTGCCCTTTCCTCACCATCTACTCAACCCAAATCCTGCTCCAGGTCCTTGTTTTGTTTTGTTTTCTGTACACGAAAGTATGTGCTCTCTTAAATATTTTGTGGAAACAATGCTAACGTGTTTGTGTTTTTCGTGGACAAAACGCGTTACATTGTTATATGGTTTCGAAATGAATTTATGCGTTTCGTAGCACAGAAGCTCTGTTACACTTGGCGGCCCATATCCACGCTGGCAGAGCCCGTCGCGATGGCACGAGGCTGCTGTACAGTTATTGCAAAGCGCGGCTGCTTTACGGGGGGAAACCATGTCAACGTTATGGTGGTTCAAAAGAAGAGAGCGGTATACCTCAGCGCCGAAAAACGTGAGTTTTAATGTTATTTCACAACAATGTGATTGTGGATGATTTAATATAATCTGAGTATTTTTAGAAAAAAATCACGAAATCGTTGCACACTTCGTGTTAAGGAAAACACACAGAGGGAATTGTAGAGAGGAGGATCTCAGTTTTTACGCACCGTGTCGCTATTCCCTTACAAATCGCACAGACCTGCGGATGAAGGGACGCCATGACAATTCTGCATGGTTTGGCATGCGCTGCGGCATCTCTGTCTACACGGACATTTCATTAAAAATAGCGCATTATTCTTCAGCAACTGACGCACAGGGATATGAGAATTAACTATACAAGCAGCAGTATTTACACGACAGTTACAGTGGGTTTTTATTGGATTTGTCATTGATTCCTACAACTGCATCGATATTTATGGAGCAGCTACGGAAAAGGTACGTCTCGGTTTTCCTTCTCTTTTCTGCATCATGGGGCATCGCTTTGTCCATGACTCGCTACTCCATCCCCGAGGAAATGAAGGAGGGGTCCGTGGTGGCGAATCTGGCCGCAGATTTGGGGCTGGATGTAGGTGAACTCGCCACGCGCGAGGTTAAACTTGATATTATTCACAGTAAGAAATATCTGGAGGTGAACAAAAACACGGGAGAGCTGTACATTGTAGAGAAGATAGACCGGGAGTATTTATGCACTTCAAAGACATCCTCCTGTTTGCTTAAACTAGATGTTGTAATAGAAAACCCTTTGCGTATATTCAACATTGAGCTGGAAATCACTGATATCAATGACAACGCGCCCCGCTTCCGGAGGGACAGAATCGAGCTGGATGTGTCCGAATCTGCACCTCGCGGAGAGAGATTCTCCTTAACCAATGCTGTAGACCCAGATGTCGGCTCAAATACCATTAAATCATACAGTCTTAGTGAGAACGAACATTTCAGTATTGAGACTCAGACGGGAAGCGATGGCACTAAATACGTGGACTTGGTGTTGAAAAAGGCTTTGGACCGAGAGGAGCGAGCGGTGCACAATCTCATTCTTACCGCTGTAGACGGCGGAGTCCCCGCGCGGTCCGGCACCGCCAGCATCATTGTGCGCGTCTTGGACACGAATGACAACGCCCCTCAGTTTGACCGTCAGGTTTATTCTCTTAATATAACGGAAAATTCCCCCATAGGAACACTCGTACTGAAACTTAATGCTACAGACTTAGACGAGGGTACGAATGCAGAGATAATGTATTCTTTCACACTGTACACATCCGAGAAAACACAGGAAATGTTCACTTTAAATCCGAATACAGGAGAAATTAAAGTGAAAGACGTGATTGATTTTGAAGAAGTGAAAATTCTGGAGATGCACGTTCAAGTCAAGGACAAAGGACATCATGCACTCTCCGGGCAGTGTACAGTGATGCTGTATGTGACAGATGTGAATGACAACCATCCTGAGATCAGCATCAAATCCCTGCGGAGCACGGTGAGTGAGGATGTTCCTAAGGGGACGGTAATAGCTCTCGTTGGCATTCGTGACAGAGACTCGGGGGACAATGGTAAATTCGACCTCTCTATTAGCGAGCAGTTGCCGTTTGTGCTGAACAAATCGTCAGAGAGCGATTTCGAGCTGGTGGTTTCAGAATCCTTGGACCGTGAGAAAGTTCCAGAGTACGACATCGTTTTAACGGTAACGGACAGAGGCACGCCCCCCCTGTCAGACAACGAAACCATCACACTGGAGCTAATGGACGTGAATGACAACGCGCCACAGTTTCCAAAGTCTTTCTATACCATTCCTGTGATGGAGAACAACGCGCCGGGGTCTTTACTGAGCTCTGTCACTGCCTTGGATCCAGATCTCCATGAAAACCAATATCTGGTTTATTTCATAATAGAGAAGGAAATCGTGAACACCTCAATGTCCATGCTGTTCTCCATTAACCCAGAGAACGGGGATCTTTACGCACTGAAGACTTTTGACTACGAGAGAGAGAGGGAGTTTCTGTTTCATATTGAGGCCCGAGACTCGGGTGTTCCTCCACGCAGCAGTAACGTCACCGTCCACATCATCATTCTGGATCAGAACGACAACACCCCGGTCATAGTGTCCCCATGGCGCGCGCACGGCTCTGTAGTAGAGGAAATGATCCCGAGATCCACTGATAAAGGACGCCTGATCGCCAAAGTGATCGCCATTGACGCAGATTCCGTGCGGAACTCTCGGGTCACGTACCAGTTTCTTCAGATCACTGACGCTACCCTGTTCAGTCTGGACCAATACAACGGCGAAATCCGGACCATGAGAATGTTCAGCTACAGAGATCCGCGTCATCAGCGGCTGGTCGTTGTTGCCAAGGACAACGGAGACCCGGCTCTCTCTGCTACGGTTACCATCAAGATCTCAACGGTGGAGCACGTCGTTAAAGCGTTTTCCGACACAATGGAAGTTCCTTTAGAATACGACATATTTTCAGACTTAAACCTGTATCTGGTGATCGGTTTGGGCTCGGTGTCGTTTTTGCTACTGATGACAATATTTGTGACCATCGTGCTGAAGTGTCAGAAACCGAAGCCCACCAAAGCGACCCCTCCCTGTCGGAACAGCGTCATTAGCCAGAGGAGCTCTACCGTAGCGGACTCCACGCTGGTGTCCAACGATGCTTATTGGTACAGCTTGTTCTTAGCGGAGACGCGGAAAGGGAAGCTGGTGATCAGGCAGCCAATACCGAAGGGGGGCGGATACATCGTTTCCAGTATCCCCAGGAGCACGGGCCTGACAGAGACTAGCGACTCAGCCGCGTCCACTCTGCAGGTAAGGTGATTTAAATTTGATTATAACAATGTAATATCATCAAGTGAATCATTTTCTTGTTTTGTTTTATTGACAATATTTCTCATATCCTTTAATCTTTCAGAGGATGATTGTTATTGCATACACCCGTATGGTTTTCCTTAAATCCTGTTGCCATTTAGACCAGCAGTTAACCAGAAGAACCACATGATTGTATTCATTAGGTGAAAATTGACGCAATTAAGTCATTTTACTCTGCCCTGACTGCTATGATGCTTTATAAATACATGCAGATGCCTTCATGAAGAGCCAAATATCTTGTGTTTTTTATTTGAGCAATCATTTCCTGAGAACATAATGGAGACGTTTCCTATTCGCCATCGACAAAACCCGTTTTTTAGATTTACATTGAATTTCTTGTCCTTTAGCAGACGCTCTCACCCAGAGTGACTTACAAAGTGCATTCAATAAAATGGCATGAAACACTGTACAAATCATTCATTGTAAATCATGAAATAAAAAGCAGTTAATACCTTTTGTTACCAGGGTATAGTTTTCAATAGGGGTATAAACCACGTTCTCGTTTCTCTTGACTCAATTTTGTGGAAAATGCATGGCAACTCACTTTTTTTTATCAATTACTCATTTTGTAGACTGAAGACCATAATATTCGACAATCCAAGTTTTCATTACGACAGAATGCAGCCTTGACCAAAACTATCTTCTCCAGTAATGAACTTTTTGTCGGCAACGCTAATGTTTATACAACATGAATAACTGCACGATTATAGTTCATAGTGTTATCAGTAAAAGCATATGTTTCAGCGGATAAGAGATAATCGAGTGAATGTACATGCTGAAATGACATTAATGTAAGTGTTCAGCACGTGGTCCCTGGAGGATGGGTGGGAGCAGGTGGATTGCTGCCCGGATACAGGTAAAGTGATCTCTACACACATCAGTGTCGGTGTCAAAATGGTATTTTTAAAATACGCTAAATTTATGCAAAAAAAATCAATGATTTCAAAAAGAAAAACTGAAAAAATCATTGGGCACGTCCTGGAAAGGGCAAATTACTTTGAGATACTTGCAGATGTTATTTGTTTAATTTCTACGCACCGTGTCGCTATTCCCTTACAAATCGCACAGACCTGCGGATGAAGGGACGCCATGACAGTTCTGCATGGTTAGACACGCGCTGCGGTTTCTGCTGGAGCATCTCTGTCTGCACGGACCTTTTAATAAAAATATCTCATCATTCCTCAATTGCGGAATCACGTGGATATAAGGCTGCACAGAATAAACGGCTGACTCTACACTAACATTAAATTGAGCTCCGTTGGATATTAATCTTGCATAAGTATTTCGTTGATTGTTTATGGAGCAGCTACGGAAAAGGTACGTCTCGGTTTTCCTTCTCTTTTCTGCATCATGGGGCATCGCTTTGTCCATGACTCGCTACTCCATCCCCGAGGAAATGAAGGAGGGGTCCGTGGTGGCGAATCTGGCCGCAGATTTGGGGCTGGATGTAGGTGAACTCGCCACGCGCGAGGTTAAACTTGATATTATTCACAGTAAGAAATATCTGGAGGTGAACAAAAACACGGGAGAGCTGTACATTGTAGAGAAGATAGACCGGGAATATTTATGTCCAGTTAAAACTGCCACGACCTGTTTTATTAAACTAGATGTTGTAATAGAAAACCCTTTGCGTATATTCAACATTGAGCTGGAAATCACTGATATCAATGACAACGCGCCCCGCTTCCGGAGGGACAGAATCGAGCTGGATGTGTCCGAATCTGCACCTCGCGGAGAGAGATTCTCCTTAACCAATGCTGTAGACCCAGATGTCGGCTCAAATACCATTAAATCATACAGTCTTAGTGAGAACGAACATTTCAGTATCGAGACTCAGACGGGAAGCGAAGGAACTAAATACGTGGACTTGGTGTTGAAAAAGGCTTTGGACCGAGAGGAGCGAGCGGTGCACAATCTCATTCTTACCGCTGTAGACGGCGGAGTCCCCGCGCGGTCCGGCACCGCCAGCATCATTGTGCGCGTCTTGGACACGAATGACAACGCCCCTCAGTTTGACCGTCAGGTTTATTCTCTTAATATAACGGAAAATTCCCCCATAGGAACACTCGTACTGAAACTTAATGCTACAGACTTAGACGAGGGTACGAATGCAGAGATAATGTATTCTTTCACACTGTACACATCCGAGAAAACACAGGAAATGTTCACTTTAAATCCGAATACAGGAGAAATTAAAGTGAAAGACGTGATTGATTTTGAAGAAGTGAAAATTCTGGAGATGCACGTTCAAGCTAAGGACAAAGGACATCATGCACTCTCCGGGCAGTGTACAGTGATGCTGTATGTGACAGATGTGAATGACAACCATCCTGAGATCAGCATCAAATCCCTGCGGAGCACGGTGAGTGAGGATGTTCCTAAGGGGACGGTAATAGCTCTCGTTGGCATTCGTGACAGAGACTCGGGGGACAATGGTAAATTCGACCTCTCTATTAGCGAGCAGTTGCCGTTTGTGCTGAACAAATCGTCAGAGAGCGATTTCGAGCTGGTGGTTTCAGAATCCTTGGACCGTGAGAAAGTTCCAGAGTACGACATCGTTTTAACGGTAACGGACAGAGGCACGCCCCCCCTGTCAGACAACGAAACCATCACACTGGAGCTAATGGACGTGAATGACAACGCGCCACAGTTTCCAAAGTCTTTCTATACCATTCCTGTGATGGAGAACAACGCGCCGGGGTCTTTACTGAGCTCTGTCACTGCCTTGGATCCAGATCTCCATGAAAACCAATATCTGGTTTATTTCATAATAGAGAAGGAAATCGTGAACACCTCAATGTCCATGCTGTTCTCCATTAACCCAGAGAACGGGGATCTTTACGCACTGAAGACTTTTGACTACGAGAGAGAGAGGGAGTTTCTGTTTCATATTGAGGCCCGAGACTCGGGTGTTCCTCCACGCAGCAGTAACGTCACCGTCCACATCATCATTCTGGATCAGAACGACAACACCCCGGTCATAGTGTCCCCATGGCGCGCGCACGGCTCTGTAGTAGAGGAAATGATCCCGAGATCCACTGATAAAGGACGCCTGATCGCCAAAGTGATCGCCATTGACGCAGATTCCGTGCGGAACTCTCGGGTCACGTACCAGTTTCTTCAGATCACTGACGCTACCCTGTTCAGTCTGGACCAATACAACGGCGAAATCCGGACCATGAGAATGTTCAGCTACAGAGATCCGCGTCATCAGCGGCTGGTCGTTGTTGCCAAGGACAACGGAGACCCGGCTCTCTCTGCTACGGTTACCATCAAGATCTCAACGGTGGAGCACGTCGTTAAAGCGTTTTCCGACACAATGGAAGTTCCTTTAGAATACGACATATTTTCAGACTTAAACCTGTATCTGGTGATCGGTTTGGGCTCGGTGTCGTTTTTGCTACTGATGACAATATTTGTGACCATCGTGCTGAAGTGTCAGAAACCGAAGCCCACCAAAGCGACCCCTCCCTGTCGGAACAGCGTCATTAGCCAGAGGAGCTCTACCGTAGCGGACTCCACGCTGGTGTCCAACGATGCTTATTGGTACAGCTTGTTCTTAGCGGAGACGCGGAAAGGGAAGCTGGTGATCAGGCAGCCAATACCGAAGGGGGGCGGATACATCGTTTCCAGTATCCCCAGGAGCACGGGCCTGACAGAGACTAGCGACTCAGCCGCGTCCACTCTGCAGGTAAGGTGATTTAAATTTGATTATAACAATGTAATATCATCAAGTGAATCATTTTCTTGTTTTGTTTTATTGACAATATTTCTCATATCCTTTAATCTTTCAGAGGATGATTGTTATTGCATACACCCGTATGGTTTTCCTTAAATCCTGTTGCCATTTAGACCAGCAGTTAACCAGAAGAACCACATGATTGTATTCATTAGGTGAAAATTGACGCAATTAAGTCATTTTACTCTGCCCTGACTGCTATGATGCTTTATAAATACATGCAGATGCCTTCATGAAGAGCCAAATATCTTGTGTTTTTTATTTGAGCAATCATTTCCTGAGAACATAATGGAGACGTTTCCTATTCGCCATCGACAAAACCCGTTTTTTAGATTTACATTGAATTTCTTGTCCTTTAGCAGACGCTCTCACCCAGAGTGACTTACAAAGTGCATTCAATAAAATGGCATGAAACACTGTACAAATCATTCATTGTAAATCATGAAATAAAAAGCAGTTAATACCTTTTGTTACCAGGGTATAGTTTTCAATAGGGGTATAAACCACGTTCTCGTTTCTCTTGACTCAATTTTGTGGAAAATGCATGGCAACTCACTTTTTTTTATCAATTACTCATTTTGTAGACTGAAGACCATAATATTCGACAATCCAAGTTTTCATTACGACAGAATGCAGCCTTGACCAAAACTATCTTCTCCAGTAATGAACTTTTTGTCGGCAACGCTAATGTTTATACAACATGAATAACTGCACGATTATAGTTCATAGTGTTATCAGTAAAAGCATATGTTTCAGCGGATAAGAGATAATCGAGTGAATGTACATGCTGAAATGACATTAATGTAAGTGTTCAGCACGTGGTCCCTGGAGGATGGGTGGGAGCAGGTGGATTGCTGCCCGGATACAGGTAAAGTGATCTCTACACACATCAGTGTCGGTGTCAAAATGGTATTTTTAAAATACGCTAAATTTATGCAAAAAAAATCAATGATTTCAAAAAGAAAAACTGAAAAAATCATTGGGCACGTCCTGGAAAGGGCAAATTACTTTGAGATACTTGCAGATGTTATTTGTTTAATTTCTACGCACCGTGTCGCTATTCCCTTACAAATCGCACAGACCTGCGGATGAAGGGACGCCATGACAGTTCTGCATGGTTAGACACGCGCTGCGGTTTCTGCTGGAGCATCTCTGTCTGCACGGACCTTTTAATAAAAATATCTCATCATTCCTCAATTGCGGAATCACGTGGATATAAGGCTGCACAGAATAAACGGCTGACTCTACACTAACATTAAATTGAGCTCCGTTGGATATTAATCTTGCATAAGTATTTCGTTGATTGTTTATGGAGCAGCTACGGAAAAGGTACGTCTCGGTTTTCCTTCTCTTTTCTGCATCATGGGGCATCGCTTTGTCCATGACTCGCTACTCCATCCCCGAGGAAATGAAGGAGGGGTCCGTGGTGGCGAATCTGGCCGCAGATTTGGGGCTGGATGTAGGTGAACTCGCCACGCGCGAGGTTAAACTTGATATTATTCACAGTAAGAAATATCTGGAGGTGAACAAAAACACGGGAGAGCTGTACATTGTAGAGAAGATAGACCGGGAATATTTATGTCCAGTTAAAACTGCCACGACCTGTTTTATTAAACTAGATGTTGTAATAGAAAACCCTTTGCGTATATTCAACATTGAGCTGGAAATCACTGATATCAATGACAACGCGCCCCGCTTCCGGAGGGACAGAATCGAGCTGGATGTGTCCGAATCTGCACCTCGCGGAGAGAGATTCTCCTTAACCAATGCTGTAGACCCAGATGTCGGCTCAAATACCATTAAATCATACAGTCTTAGTGAGAACGAACATTTCAGTATCGAGACTCAGACGGGAAGCGATGGCACTAAATACGTGGACTTGGTGTTGAAAAAGGCTTTGGACCGAGAGGAGCGAGCGGTGCACAATCTCATTCTTACCGCTGTAGACGGCGGAGTCCCCGCGCGGTCCGGCACCGCCAGCATCATTGTGCGCGTCTTGGACACGAATGACAACGCCCCTCAGTTTGACCGTCAGGTTTATTCTCTTAATATAACGGAAAATTCCCCCATAGGAACACTCGTACTGAAACTTAATGCTACAGACTTAGACGAGGGTACGAATGCAGAGATAATGTATTCTTTCACACTGTACACATCCGAGAAAACACAGGAAATGTTCACTTTAAATCCGAATACAGGAGAAATTAAAGTGAAAGACGTGATTGATTTTGAAGAAGTGAAAATTCTGGAGATGCACATTCAAGCTAAGGACAAAGGACATCATGCACTCTCCGGGCAGTGTACAGTGATGCTGTATGTGACAGATGTGAATGACAACCATCCTGAGATCAGCATCAAATCCCTGCGGAGCACGGTGAGTGAGGATGTTCCTAAGGGGACGGTAATAGCTCTCGTTGGCATTCGTGACAGAGACTCGGGGGACAATGGTAAATTCGACCTCTCTATTAGCGAGCAGTTGCCGTTTGTGCTGAACAAATCGTCAGAGAGCGATTTCGAGCTGGTGGTTTCAGAATCCTTGGACCGTGAGAAAGTTCCAGAGTACGACATCGTTTTAACGGTAACGGACAGAGGCACGCCCCCCCTGTCAGACAACGAAACCATCACACTGGAGCTAATGGACGTGAATGACAACGCGCCACAGTTTCCAAAGTCTTTCTATACCATTCCTGTGATGGAGAACAACGCGCCGGGGTCTTTACTGAGCTCTGTCACTGCCTTGGATCCAGATCTCCATGAAAACCAATATCTGGTTTATTTCATAATAGAGAAGGAAATCGTGAACACCTCAATGTCCATGCTGTTCTCCATTAACCCAGAGAACGGGGATCTTTACGCACTGAAGACTTTTGACTACGAGAGAGAGAGGGAGTTTCTGTTTCATATTGAGGCCCGAGACTCGGGTGTTCCTCCACGCAGCAGTAACGTCACCGTCCACATCATCATTCTGGATCAGAACGACAACACCCCGGTCATAGTGTCCCCATGGCGCGCGCACGGCTCTGTAGTAGAGGAAATGATCCCGAGATCCACTGATAAAGGACGCCTGATCGCCAAAGTGATCGCCATTGACGCAGATTCCGTGCGGAACTCTCGGGTCACGTACCAGTTTCTTCAGATCACTGACGCTACCCTGTTCAGTCTGGACCAATACAACGGCGAAATCCGGACCATGAGAATGTTCAGCTACAGAGATCCGCGTCATCAGCGGCTGGTCGTTGTTGCCAAGGACAACGGAGACCCGGCTCTCTCTGCTACGGTTACCATCAAGATCTCAACGGTGGAGCACGTCGTTAAAGCGTTTTCCGACACAATGGAAGTTCCTTTAGAATACGACATATTTTCAGACTTAAACCTGTATCTGGTGATCGGTTTGGGCTCGGTGTCGTTTTTGCTACTGATGACAATATTTGTGACCATCGTGCTGAAGTGTCAGAAACCGAAGCCCACCAAAGCGACCCCTCCCTGTCGGAACAGCGTCATTAGCCAGAGGAGCTCTACCGTAGCGGACTCCACGCTGGTGTCCAACGATGCTTATTGGTACAGCTTGTTCTTAGCGGAGACGCGGAAAGGGAAGCTGGTGATCAGGCAGCCAATACCGAAGGGGGGCGGATACATCGTTTCCAGTATCCCCAGGAGCACGGGCCTGACAGAGACTAGCGACTCAGCCGCATCCACTCTGCAGGTAAGACAATTATTAAGTGACATCTTAATATTTGAAACTATGTAGGTTAATGGACAACGCACTTAACATCCCTTAAAATAAAGAAATACTAAAGGCCATGAAGGTTGGTGTTGCTGAATATGCCAATTAGGCTTCTTATATACTGTCGTGCTTTAACCCAGTTACATGAAGCATGTGATTGTATATGCGAGATAAACATTGATTGAATGCGATCATTTGACTTCGCTGGCCTTTATTATCGATGACAAACGTATTTAGTTTCCCTTAGGGACAGCCATATATCCTGCGTTTTTTTTTACTTATCTGGGCAAAAATCTGATGAGGTTATAATGGAAATTTTGCGATTGCCTTCACAAAGCCGAGTTTTCACTCTGTTTTAAGTCATGATTTTAACAGCAATGGTACAGTTTAATATCTGAGCGCTGTTTTCAATAATGATATAATCCATAATCATATTTTGTTGCCTATGTTTGAAAATACTGCGTCCTACACAAGGAAAACGAGAGACTGATTTCCGTAATTTAGCTGTAGTTTGATTTTTGATCCATTTTTCCCATGACTGAATTTACCATTCGAAGACATACTATCCATTCCCAAACTGAGATTTATTCTAGTTATCCAGTGGATATCACGGAATGCTTAAGTATTATTATTAAATTTCATAGTTTTACTAGCCTAATCAAAGCACGTGTTTTAAGCATTTCGTCCTTGGAACCTAAGTAAATATCCAGCTGTATAAATGGATAACATTGTAAAACAACTGTAACCTATGTAAGTCGCTTTGGATAAAAAGCGTCTGCCAAATGAATAAATGTAAATGTAAATGGAACGTGGGAAGGGATGGCATAGATGGCTTGAGCATTTATCGGTAGATACTCGTGGCAACATGTATCAACGGTGCGTACGCACCAAAATCGTGCTGAGCACTTTTCTACACATAAAACGGTATTTATGAAAAGACACTTCCCGGGAACACATGCGTACCTCTGCGCATGGTCTCGAGGTGGTGTACGCATAAAATTTGTAATTTGCAGATTGGCGACACCAGGAGGAACTAGCGGTGATGCAAGTAAACGGGTCTTGATGATTGTTATCAAGCCATGCCCGGCGCCAGGATGAAGTGACTGAGGGGGCAGTTAAAAATGGCGAGGGGGCAAATCATTTTATAAAGTAAAACAGGAGGTTATCATCGTGCTATGCCCATTTCTGCATTTTTTTTCATCCTGCAGGTGGTAATATAGTGGCGTTTTGACTAGATGCGAACAATTCCCTACTTTACCTTTTCCATGTGTTTGTGCGTCATGGCCATAATATGAAATAGGAATATTTGGGGCAGATTGCCAGGTCACCACCTAAAATTGGTCTGGCAGTAGGTTTAATGAAATTCATTGTTTTAACCATGCCATAGCCCCTGAAAGCCTAAATAACAGCACAAAACTACTGTTTCAAAATCAAATAATACATTTCTTTCACAGCAGTGGTGAAGCCAGTATTAAACCTGAGTGTCCTCGCACAATTTAGTGATTCGGAGCAACCGGAACGTATAGATCTACAAGAAGCAAAATAATAAAATCTAACCACTGAGAGATGACTGCTAAAATCAACAAAATAATAGCCAACAGTGTCAGGGTCATTAAGAAAGAAAAGATGATCAGATCGTTTTGTCTGTCTTTCTGCTCATGCCATGCAGCTCTCTCACTCACTCTCTCTCACTCACTCTCTTTCTCTCTTTCTCTCTTTCTCTCTCTCTCCCTCGTTGACCGAAACTTAACTTCCGTGTCGTTTCCATCGAGTATTTAAACATTTCCAATATTTTTGTTGTTTTTGCTATTTTTCTATATGGTACATAAAACTTAAGGGGGGGGGGGGGGCAGAAAATACAACTGATGGGTCCCATCTTGCCCCCTCGTGGCGCCGGGTGCGGACACACTGGTCCTGTGCGCGCTTATTCGTTTTTTGGCCTCTCTTTTAAAATCCGACCACTTCTTCTTCACCTCCTCCACCGTACGCAGCTCTGGTGAAACTGCATTCATAGCAGTCAGCACTTTGAGCTACTCCGCATTTTTCTGTCGATTTGAAATGCCGCTAGTCTGGCCTCCAAAAAGGACATTATTTCTCCTCTCCACCTCCACCATCACCTCTATCTCCGTATCCGAATAATTTCTTTTCTTACGTCCTGCCATTGATCCTCAACATCAGTCTCTGCATTTCACTCAGATTTACCTGGGATTTTTACTGTGCTAATTCAACTAATTAAAGGTGTGTCTTGGTCCATATAAGAGCAACTGTGTGAGTGGACGTTAAGCGCGTTCATGTGCACATAATCTCACGATGATTTGATTTAGGGTCAGATTTATGAAGACAGGCCTACCCCCTCGTGACGAAAAACTCTGACATAACTCTAACGAAAAACCTCCGTACACAGATCGTGGGATTCTGCGTACGCATGATCCTACGGCAAGTTGTACGCAAAGATTGATACGTATGGCCGTCGGTCTTTACTTGTATGTGTAGCCTATACGTCAAAACCTTCTATTCTATCAATATAACAGACTGGAAATATGTACCTATATTTCTAAAATACTGACCAAATGTTTTAGCAATAACATACTGACAAAATCCTCTGTAGACTGAATGTTTTTACACGCTTTTCACACAACGCGTCGCTGTTCTCTAATAAATTGTTCAGGTATCCGGATGAAGGGACGCCATGACAGTTCGGTACAGCGCGATTCACGCTGTAGGTTCATCTGCAGCAGCTCAGCCCCAGAACCAATGCACGGGTTTGCTTTGTTCGTAAACTGCGGAGCCTTGCTAATATAGCGCTTCATTGTAGAAGCGGCTGTGTTCACGACAGGATTAAATTATTTCGAATTTGTTATTGACTCCAACAGTTGCATCATTATTTATGGAGCAGCTACGGAAAAGGTACGTCTCGGTTTTCCTTCTCTTTTCTGCATCATGGGGCATCGCTTTGTCCATGACTCGCTACTCCATCCCCGAGGAAATGAAGGAGGGGTCCGTGGTGGCGAATCTGGCCGCAGATTTGGGGCTGGATGTAGGTGAACTCGCCACGCGCGAGGTTAAACTTGATATTATTCACAGTAAGAAATATCTGGAGGTGAACAAAAACACGGGAGAGCTGTACATTGTAGAGAAGATAGACCGGGAGTATTTATGCACTTCAAAGATATCTTGTTTTCTCAGACTAGATGTTGTAATAGAAAACCCTTTGCGTATATTCAACATTGAGCTGGAAATCACTGATATCAATGACAACGCGCCCCGCTTCCGGAGGGACAGAATCGAGCTGGATGTGTCCGAATCTGCACCTCGCGGAGAGAGATTCTCCTTAACCAATGCTGTAGACCCAGATGTCGGCTCAAATACCATTAAATCATACAGTCTTAGTGAGAACGAACATTTCAGTATCGAGACTCAGACGGGAAGCGAAGGAACTAAATACGTGGACTTGGTGTTGAAAAAGGCTTTGGACCGAGAGGAGCGAGCGGTGCACAATCTCATTCTTACCGCTGTAGACGGCGGAGTCCCCGCGCGGTCCGGCACCGCCAGCATCATTGTGCGCGTCTTGGACACGAATGACAACGCCCCTCAGTTTGACCGTCAGGTTTATTCTCTTAATATAACGGAAAATTCCCCCATAGGAACACTCGTACTGAAACTTAATGCTACAGACTTAGACGAGGGTACGAATGCAGAGATAATGTATTCTTTCACACTGTACACATCCGAGAAAACACAGGAAATGTTCACTTTAAATCCGAATACAGGAGAAATTAAAGTGAAAGACGTGATTGATTTTGAAGAAGTGAAAATTCTGGAGATGCACGTTCAAGCTAAGGACAAAGGACATCATGCACTCTCCGGGCAGTGTACAGTGATGCTGTATGTGACAGATGTGAATGACAACCATCCTGAGATCAGCATCAAATCCCTGCGGAGCACGGTGAGTGAGGATGTTCCTAAGGGGACGGTAATAGCTCTCGTTGGCATTCGTGACAGAGACTCGGGGGACAATGGTAAATTCGACCTCTCTATTAGCGAGCAGTTGCCGTTTGTGCTGAACAAATCGTCAGAGAGCGATTTCGAGCTGGTGGTTTCAGAATCCTTGGACCGTGAGAAAGTTCCAGAGTACGACATCGTTTTAACGGTAACGGACAGAGGCACGCCCCCCCTGTCAGACAACGAAACCATCACACTGGAGCTAATGGACGTGAATGACAACGCGCCACAGTTTCCAAAGTCTTTCTATACCATTCCTGTGATGGAGAACAACGCGCCGGGGTCTTTACTGAGCTCTGTCACTGCCTTGGATCCAGATCTCCATGAAAACCAATATCTGGTTTATTTCATAATAGAGAAGGAAATCGTGAACACCTCAATGTCCATGCTGTTCTCCATTAACCCAGAGAACGGGGATCTTTACGCACTGAAGACTTTTGACTACGAGAGAGAGAGGGAGTTTCTGTTTCATATTGAGGCCCGAGACTCGGGTGTTCCTCCACGCAGCAGTAACGTCACCGTCCACATCATCATTCTGGATCAGAACGACAACACCCCGGTCATAGTGTCCCCATGGCGCGCGCACGGCTCTGTAGTAGAGGAAATGATCCCGAGATCCACTGATAAAGGACGCCTGATCGCCAAAGTGATCGCCATTGACGCAGATTCCGTGCGGAACTCTCGGGTCACGTACCAGTTTCTTCAGATCACTGACGCTACCCTGTTCAGTCTGGACCAATACAACGGCGAAATCCGGACCATGAGAATGTTCAGCTACAGAGATCCGCGTCATCAGCGGCTGGTCGTTGTTGCCAAGGACAACGGAGACCCGGCTCTCTCTGCTACGGTTACCATCAAGATCTCAACGGTGGAGCACGTCGTTAAAGCGTTTTCCGACACAATGGAAGTTCCTTTAGAATACGACATATTTTCAGACTTAAACCTGTATCTGGTGATCGGTTTGGGCTCGGTGTCGTTTTTGCTACTGATGACAATATTTGTGACCATCGTGCTGAAGTGTCAGAAACCGAAGCCCACCAAAGCGACCCCTCCCTGTCGGAACAGCGTCATTAGCCAGAGGAGCTCTACCGTAGCGGACTCCACGCTGGTGTCCAACGATGCTTATTGGTACAGCTTGTTCTTAGCGGAGACGCGGAAAGGGAAGCTGGTGATCAGGCAGCCAATACCGAAGGGGGGCGGATACATCGTTTCCAGTATCCCCAGGAGCACGGGCCTGACAGAGACTAGCGACTCAGCCGCGTCCACTCTGCAGGTAAGCAGTTGAAACCGTGGACTGTTGCCTAAAGTCTGAGCAGCAGCCGGGATGAAATTGCCTGTTTGTAAAGTGAAGGGAAACCCAGTCACCGAGAAAATTAATGACATTTCGAAGATAAATGAATCACATGCACATAAACTATAATGGTCAATGCGCAGCCGTGAGCAGCTGTGCTGTAAACTTCGTCATGTAGCCAGAAGGCCAGCTCACTTCCCTATCAAAGTTGCGTCACTTAGGGATCTCACCGGTAACACAGGTCCCTGGCAGAGGGGAAAAAAACACAAAATACCCTTTACCAGAATACCAGTTCCAATGTTTAATCTGCTTTCCCAGTGAAGAAATAACTCGCACTCTTAACTACCTCGCTCCCATTACCGCCAGAGATGTGTTGCCGTCATTTCTCTCCAAAGTGGCGGGTTGTTAGCAAGTTGAGAAAGAAGCGAGCGAGATGGCCGCACGCCTTGACTAGTTAGCTAGAAATGAGTGTTTTAGTGTGAGAAAGTAGCTAAGCAGGGCGACAACGTCACTGATTTAGTGGGTAGTCAGCGAGCTTGACCTTTCATTATGTAGTTGCAAGCTATTATAAAGTTATCGTTACTGTATGTAGGGCGTTAACGGTCAATCATCATGGTTGGGATAACTAAAAGTTCAACCTGCAAGCCCCCCCGAACTTAAACTTTTTTTTTTTTTTTACGATGTAACTCAGATCTTGTATTTGAGCATCTGATATGTTGTGCCAGTTCACTATTTGTGTTTTTATTATCTGTACTTGTATTGCTTATTGCCTAGTTGGTACTTGTTACTGTTTTGTAATTCTGTAGCAGTTTCCCCTAATAAGGTCTACTACAGTATCGGCTTTTTATCGGTTGTGTGTCCAGTTTTGGTCAAAAGTACAAGTACTGAGAAAAGAGCCATAAGGTCGACATATTCAGGGCTGTTGTGCTTTATTTGTTGACAATAATTTCCAGAACCTCTTCAGTTTAGGGTTTTTCACCCTGCATGTGAAATGTTATTAAATATTCATAAGGATTTTGTTGAGCATGCTGTGTTTGCTTCAGGACCTGAGTCCTGTGCTGTTTCCAGCCCTAATACTGCTCTTGGAAAATGCAAAATAAAGATCCATACATAATATCACAGAGGAGTGTGCTGTACCAGATACTGTACCAAGTACACTACCAGGAACAAAAATAATGTGCAAACCTGTATCATCATACACATTAGTCGAAAGAAACTCTTCAGATCATTGCCTCATGCTTGATTTTATTCTTGTAATTCATGTATTTTTGAACAAGCCACACCTGTCTCCTGTAGTCGTATTGAGTCATGCAGACTTTTTCAGCTAATTTCTTGGGTGAAAGGTAAGTGTGGACCAAATGTATTCCAACATGTACGTGTGTGTATTTTTCTCTGTCTCTCCCTCTATCTCTCTCCCTCCCTGTGTGTGTATACATACCTGTGTGTGTGTGTGTCTGTCTGTCTGTGTATATCTGTGTGTGTGTGTCTCGCTCTCTCTCTCTCTCTCTCTCTCTCTCTCTCTCTGTACACGTGTGTGTGTTTGTTTGTATGTGTGTGTGTGTCTGTGTCTGTGTATACCTGTGTGTGTGTGTGTGTGTGTGTGTGTGTGTGTGTGCGTGTGTTTGTTTGTATGTGTGTGTCTGTCTGTGTATACCTGTGTGTGTGTGTTTGTATGTGTGTGTGTGTGTGTTTGTTTGTATGTGTGTGTCTGTCTGTGTATACCTGTGTGTGTGTGTTTGTTTGTATGTGTGTGTCTGTGTCTGTGTATACCTGTGTGTGTGTGTGTGTGTGTGCGCACACTGCATCATGTCAGCACTGTGACCCAGTCATGGCTGGTGTGCAGATATGTTCTCAGGACTGACTGCAGGAAGTGTTTCTACTTCAATTTTTTTCTGATTGAGAATTTTGCTCTGACCCACATGCTACAGCATGCTACAGTCTCCAACACAGAAATGCAAAGCTTGGCTGTAAATGGTTTGGACTATATTGAGCGTAATAAGCTGACGGAGCTGCTGTACTAGTAATTAATGAAGCATTCTCTGTACGGTTTAACAGTTGTGTATCAGCTGTGAAATGTGAATATGGAAAAAGTATGCCTTTTATGTGAAATAACATTTCATTTGTAACTTATTTCTTAGTCCAGTCTTTTCTTAAAACCAACATAGCCTTAAGGTTAAGCTAATTCATTTACTTGTTTATGGAATTTAATATAGTAAATAAATAATAGATGTATATGAAATTAATATATACATGTGAATAAATGTATTGGATAATGGACAGGTGAACCTATTTAGCTCAGTAATAACTGATGTAGAACATGTAGAACATCTCTCTATCATCACATTGCATATTTGCAAGATTCATAACACTGATTACTGATTAAATCAGGGAAAAAAGGCATAACCCAGAGTGGCTGTCAGAGGTCAGAGGACAGTCAGTGACAGAAGAGTGATCATTAATGAGTTTGTTTCCATGGCCTTTGTCCCACAGTCAGCATTGTTCACAGTGTAACAATCCCTGCCACATTACTGATACGTTGCATTGTTAATGATATGTTATCCAATCCCTGTAATGTTCCTTTACAATAACTAACCCCTTCGACTGATAGTGTCATGCTCAGTGCTCTTGAAAGTGTGTCTGTTACATAGAACACAAATCCCCTATCTGTTTGATTTGCTGTCTTGCTGCTGAAGTTCAGACAAAAAATTGACTTAAAAAGTTGATAAAAAATAGGATTTCCTTGTTGACCAGCTCCTTTTAGTATGTGCTGAAAGGTATGAATTCAAATATTGATATAACTGTTTCTTCTTCTGTTTGAAGTACTCAAAATGAAAGGAACCGTCTTCCACAGCTGGAGGTATGCTGAATCCCGCTCTGGGGAGCACCGTGAATGATGTTTCAGTGTGAAATATTTTGTTTCTTGTTTTTGGGTTGTTGGTGCAGTTTTCGTGGTGCCGTTTTCTAGCAGGACTCTGGGATTGACTACATCAGAGTTTGTGGCCTTTTTGTCCCTTTACCCCACCCGTACTGCCAGAGTCTCTTTCCCAAAGACCTGAGCACACAGTCCAGTCCTCCTCCCCCCTCACACTCACACTCACACACACACTCACACACACACACACACACACACACACACACGCACACACACACACACACACACACACTCACACACACACACACTCACTCACACTCACACACACACACACGCACTCACACACACACACACACACACACACACACACACACACACACACACACACAGAATCCAGTTCTTTTGCTAAAGGAAAGAGCTGTGAGGACAGAGCCGCTGTCTCTGAGCATATCTGAGCAGACATGCTGGCTCTTGCCTGCTTGGCAGCAGAGAGGGGTAATGAGTGTGTGGTTTGTTTGGCAGAGACCCAGGGTTAAATGGTACTGTAGCCCAGACTGGTGAAGACTGAGGTACGCCCTGTCTGACCTTTGCACTCCTGCCTGTACCTACACAGGAGCCTCACACGGCAGCATCTGCACAGTGGAGAAGAACACCCCCCCTTTTAAACACCCACACCCCTGAAACACCTGTTTTTAATCACACAAGGGATTGTCCATGCAGTGCATGTTTACTGATGTCCCCCTCACCAGTTATCAGACAGTTTGGACACATGATCACATGATCACAATAGTGTTTTTCCATTGGCTGGTTGGTTTGTTTGATTCCCCGTTGCTGCAGCTGTGTGATCTTCCTCCTTCTCAGTTCTGAGTTAGCGAGATGAATGCATCACCTGACCCCGCCCACCACCACATAGTCCTACAGCATGAAAGTGATTGACAGGTGACTCCTCCTGTCACTGTGCTTCATGTTTAACTGACAGGGAGGGGGGAGGAGTTTGCACTGACTGCTGCATGTGTGTGTGTGAGTCTGGGCTGTGGGGGGGCCTGGGTGACCCCCCCCTCTCTAAGCACGCTGTGAGCTCACACTCTTTTCCTTTCTCTCAGGCATCCACCACAAGCAGCAGCTCCTCCTGAACCCCCAACCCCCCCCCCCCCCCCCCCGCCCTGATCCTGCAACCCCTCCAATATCCCATCAGCCCCTGCATTCGTCAGACGACCCGGCCTGGGACACCCGCACCTCCACGCATGGCTCTGCATCGCGGCAGCGACGGGACTTTCCTCCACTTCATGATGATGGACAGACGGACGGACGGCCCAGAGCAACTCCATGGATGCCATCCTCTCCCGGGAGACTCGCAGACTCACCTAAAATCTATTTACATGCCTGTGTATCGAAGAGGAAGGGAAGTAGTGCTGTGCTGGTCTGTCGGGTCTTTCTCTGTGGTTAGTGAGTGAATGTGGCATGTGTGCTTGCGGTGATAACTTATAGATCAGATAAGTTTCGTTCCGTGATAAGATTTTAGAGTAAAACGAAATGTACATATTACATGCATCTGTAGATGAGCAGCTCTGAGGCTGTATGTGCCAAGCAGAGCCTCACACACACACACACTCAAACTCACACTCCCTGTCTCTCTCTCTCTCTCTCTCT
Organism: Megalops cyprinoides; assembly: GCF_013368585.1. Classification (NCBI taxonomy): domain Eukaryota; kingdom Metazoa; phylum Chordata; class Actinopteri; order Elopiformes; family Megalopidae; genus Megalops; species Megalops cyprinoides. Next base: position 33,712,716 of record NC_050598.1, on the reverse strand, counting down.
CTCACACACACACACACACACACACACACACACACACACACACACAGACTCACTCTTTCTCTCTCTTTCTCACACTCTCTCTCTCTCTCTCTCTCTCTCTCTCTCACACACACACACACACACACACACACACACAGACTCACTCTTTCTCTCTCTTTCTCACACACTCTCTCTCTCTCTCTCTCTCACTCACTCACACACACACACACACACACACACACACACACACACACACACACACACACACACACACACACACAGACTCACTCTGTCTCTCTTTCTCTCACACACACACACTCTCTCTCTCTCTCTCACACACACACACACACACACACACACACACACACACACAGACTCACTCACACTCTCTCTCTCTCTCTCTCTCTCTCTCTCTCTCACACACACACACACACACACACACACACACACACACACACACACAGACTCACTCTCTCTCTCTCTTTCTCACACACAGTCACTCACACTCTCTCTCTCTCGTACACACACACACACACATTCACCATACTGATAAAGACACACACACAGCAGGGAGAGATGCCACTGACTGTCTGTGCTCTCAGGCTCTTCTGTTTAAAGCAAGAATAGAACCATATAGCGTGCGTCCCTGATAAACATTTATCACTTATTCCTCAGTAATAACTCTGATGAAAGTATGTATCCTTATTATTACTCAGTAGTAACTCTGCCATTTGATGAAGGTGTTTATCACTTATTACTCAGTAATACCTATATTTGATTAAGGTATTTGATGTTTTACATTGTGATATGTTAATTTACACTAGAATGAAAAAAGGTGATGAAATCAACACTGAACAAGTTTAATCTTTACATGATTTGTTTTATAAAATGTGTGTGAGGAAAAAAATCTTTTTAATGCTGCTTTTGTTTGAGCTTGTGCTGTTATGGAAGTGCATTGTGTTAAGTGTGCTGCTGTAGTGTGTAGCCATTCTACTTTTTATAAACAGTATTATAATGTAATATATCTAAAGATGTCCCTTTGAGGTGATATTTCAGTCTGCTTTTTATGAACAGTATTATATTGTAATATTACTAAAGGCGTCCCTTTGAGGTGATATTTCTGCTTTAAGGGTTGTGCTCTGTCCCAGCTGAAGCCCTGACGCACCTGCATGTTAACTGTGGAGCC